>NW_007233260.1:129112-166857 GCF_000164805.1 Carlito syrichta | reverse complement strand
CCCCCACCCATCAGAAACCTTAATCCATGAAAACTTAATCAATGATTGCCTTTAAACCCTTTCCATATGATAATCTTAAAATCCCATAACAAAGGATAACCTAATCCGTGACTGACATATTCTATAAACTTTTTTCATCCTAAGCTGATTGATTTATGCCAAGTTAAACAATTCTATAGAAGCTTCAGTATTTACTTTACAAACAAAAGTGGCCCATCCCAGAATGTTTGGAATGTGGCCCAGTCCAAAGTTCACAGTGGGCTACCTCCAAGTAACCCAGCCGCATTCTTTCAACAAAATGTCTGTCTTCTAAAACTATATTCTACAATTTACACCTTCAATAAATCCTAAGATCATGACCCAGAAGCCTGTGACCAATACTAAGGCTCTTAGATGTGACATGAGTTTGAATTATAAGTTGTGTGAAAGCCAAAACTGCAGTTTGCGGAAGAATGGGAGCAATGAGCTTCTAAAGTTAGTTTGTGTTCATCCCGGTCTCAGAGTTTTTATGTTTTGAGTTCACAGGAGCTTAATCCAGTTAGTGCTGAGTAGAAAGGGGGAGGAAATGGGGTCAATAGCTCCCAAACGCATCCTAGTGGTCTCGGGGTCAACGGCCCTTCCTGATCCCTAACGCTCAGTGGGCCTCTGTGGCAGGCTCCCAACAGCTAACAAACTTTAAAATCTCCTTCCAGGCACAAGGATTACTCTCCAACATAGGATGAGTGGCAAAATAACCTGGGCTTCACTCTCTAACATATCAGTTGTTGTAAAAGTATATCAGACCTATTATAAAAACAAAGGACACTGTTTTCTCTTGCCAATGTTTACCTGTTTTGAATTCTCAATTTAAGCTATAACCTAACTACATGTCTCTAATGTTTTTAATCTTTCTATCAAAGTGGCTATATTTCCTTGTTAAAATACAACTATAGATAATTTACCAAAAAAAATTAAACTTATGTTAATAAATATATGCAATTTACGGAACTTTCACTTTTCCAACATTGTTTTTTGGGACAATAACTCTTTTCATCATCATTTACTTAATAATTTTTGCATATGCTCTCACTTAATGTTTTATTAAATCCAAGTAGCATTTGCTTAAGGTTCTGCAATTTTCTGTTCATGCCCTTAAAAATAAACAGATAAAAACATTGCTACGGCCCATCTCAGCAAAAAATAGATACAAAAAAATGATCTTCACCCCATTTCCCAAGATTATAAAAATATTTCCAAGGGCAGAAGTGAAAAATGAAAGGTACCTATAAAACCCCCAAAACAAAACAAAACAAAACAAAAAAATTTAGCTTATTCTTAGTCTTTTGGCCTCAGTGTAGCAATTAACAAGCATTCAAACATTCTACTGAAGGACAAACAGCAGCCTATCCCATCCCCCCAGGCAAATCTTCAGATCTTGTTAAGTGTCTTTGATAAAAATTCACCCCTTACAACACTATGTTCATCAGCCTAACCCTCCTTCCCCTATTAATTTTAACCCACCTCAATGGTGAATATTACAAACCTCCATACAACAGATAGCCAAAGTCACCCCATTTTCCTGACTCTCAGTAGTCCAACAGGGAGCATGTTTTCTCAACTACTCACATCTAGGCAACTTTTCTAACTGTTTCCTATGTGCAGCCCTCAGTCGCCCCCATTTGCGGCAGTACCATTCATAGGAAATCTTACCACCCCCTGCACACAAAATCCTACTGTTCATCTCCCCCCACTATCAGGAATTCCCCTGTTCACAACCTCAACTCATCCCATCACTTGTCAACGTTACCTGCGCCCCACCTGGCTTCTTCCTCTGATACAACAACACCATTTCCAATACAAGAGTCAACACCTTGTCCCTAAACATCACTTAACTTTTCTTTTAGATATGTTCTCTTCCAGGTTCTCTATTTACCTCCACAGCCTACTCCAAGACAGCTGGTTACTACCACCCTCAGGCCCAATGGAAGACTGGCCAGAACAAGTCGCCATTCTACACTTATAAGGAACTTTCATAAAACTCTCACCTTCAAAAATCTTCATCTTCAGTGCCTCCCTCTGGACCCTATTCTGGCTAGTTCTGTGCCCTTCTCCCACCTCATCCCACAATGCCCACATCCAGCAGGAAGCAGCCAGAAAGAGTAATGATGCCCCTCTCCCAAATAAACAGAAAAGGTGGGAATGAAGGGTGCAGAGAACAGTCAGAAGGGCGTCCCCAAGATGGCGCTGCCACCCAAGACAACAAAGGCCCTAAGCTCCAGCTTTTCCTGTGCGTGTGAAGTTTAAACCTGTGCTCGAATAACTTCTCCCTATAGGAATACTACCTCATAGTCTCCTCCAATAAAGCCCAAACATGGCACTGGCCAGCCCCTGCCAGGCCCATAAATACACCCCTCTCCCTGCATAGCTCTCTCTCTTGCTCTCTCTCTCCCCCATCTCTCTCTCTCTCTCTCCCTAATCCCGAAGCCACAGACCCTTTCCCTTTTCCCTTGTAACCACTGCTTTAATAAATCTCTTGGCCTTAAACAGGTGTGGCGTTATCACTGGCGCCTAACTTCTTTCACCCCGCAGCCTTGACCTGATGGGCTCAGGCGATCTTTCCACCTTAGTCTTTCAAGTAGCTAGAACTACAGGCATGTGCCACCATGCCCAGCTAATTTTTTGATTTACTGTAGAGATGAGGTCTCTCCAAGTTGCCCAGGCCAGTCTTGAACCCTGGGTTCAGACAATCCTCTCTCTTCTGCCTCCCAAAGTACTGGGATTACAGGTGTGAGCCAGCGCACCCAGCCTGTGGGAAAGGATTTGACCTGTGTTTACTGAAGGATGTGCTTTCATTCCATAGTTAGAGATAGAAACAGAATACCCAG
The DNA here is from genome assembly GCF_000164805.1 of Carlito syrichta. Taxonomy (NCBI): domain Eukaryota; kingdom Metazoa; phylum Chordata; class Mammalia; order Primates; family Tarsiidae; genus Carlito; species Carlito syrichta. Next base: position 163,993 of record NW_007233260.1, on the reverse strand, counting down.
TGCCAAGACAATTTTTCTGAAATTATATATCCACAAGAGGGAACAGTTCACTGTTCTTAGAGCAGCAAAGAGAGAGCTTTTTATGCCCTACCTCTCACACCACCAAAACTCTTAAAACATATTTGATAAGAGAGATGAAAACAACCCTGAAGTTGCTTTAATGCAAGACAGTTTTCTTAACAACTCAGCACTAATAGTGCTTATTCTTCAACTGTAACAGTCCATGATGAAAATCATTTTGTAAGTTTAAATATCCACTGCAGTAGATTTACAAACTTACTGATTTTATACTTTGGTGCAATATGAATGAGTAAAACCAGAATAAAAGTCAAATATTTGAACTATGAGTCAGTTCCACATAGAGGGAAATTCATAGTTGTACAATTATTCATCAGTCAAAATAAGTAAAAGCAATTCAAATCTTTTTGCAGCCTCCCGTTACAAATTCTAAAAGGATGGGATTGCTTTCCTAATACATCACAGAGCAACTTAAGAATCCCCTATTCTTTTCCACTTCTGATGCCATCCAAAGAAATGGCAGCCGCTGCATTTCCAGGTATTCTCTGTCACTCAATCTTGTTTTTCAAACAATATTCTCACAAAACCACATCTGTGTGACTCCTCTTCTTCCTTCTAGATCTTTTTTCTTACTACCTCTTTTCTGTCCAAAGAAATATAATCCCTTGACCCTCTATTCAGACCCAGCAAAGACCAAATTTCTCTGAAGAATAACTTATAGATTTATTTTCTAAGGGAATTCTCTTTAAGAGTCAAGAAAGGTATATAACTAGGAAAATTCTTGGTAAAAGGAGTTGTCTCCATCCCATTAAGAAAAATTAGCTAGTGCAAATGGGTAAAGTTGATACATAACACACAGATTCCCTAAAGATGGAGGATGAATGAGCTCAGGAAAATAGACTTCTTTTCCAAATTGTATATTAGTATATTCACTCAGACTCTAGAAAATGTTCCTCCACTTCGGACTGCACTATAGTTTCAGACTTGTTTTCTCACCCACATGTGAATATTATGTCACTCATATTGGGGCATGACAGTACATAAAAAGTACTCAGTGAATGGTAGGTACCTATAATTTTTTAATATATCTATCCATGTATATAGATCTTTATAAGTATACTTGTTTTTTAAAGTGAATATGGCTCAGTTGCTACTGTACATTCTATATCAAATAATTAATTTATGTATTTGTAATACATAATACTAAGTATTCAGAACAACTTCAGACACTTTTTAATGTGGGTCTTGGAACAAAATAAATCAAGTAAATCTGCCACTAACATTGTATAGACGTGGTTGGCAAGATTCTTTACAGAATTGTATCAAAGTAAATTATTCTTGGTTGATTTTGCCCCTCTGCCCCAGGGCTACTACTTTACAAAAGCTCAGAGAATTCCATTCATACTAGATTCATGATTTTCCAGGGAATGCCTGCTTCACAAAATACAATGTGAACCTTGTGCCTTGAGTTGTGTTTTATCAGTCTCACTTATTATACCTCTTTTATCAGTCACACTTATTACATCTCTAAAAATGGTATAGCATAGGGAAAAGAGAACAAGTTTTGTGCCAAACAGATCTGGATTTCAAACAAGTAATGAGGTTTAACAAGCTGAAAATTACATATCAGAACTTCAGTTTTCTTAGTTGTAAGATAAATATGAGTAACACTTGAGTTGTCATGATAATTAATAATATAAGCATGGATGTAATAGCAATATTGATGGAGTAGCTCATTCTTATACAGCGTTTGCAAGAATATGCCAGGCACTATTCTATATACTTGTCCTACATTAACTTATTTAACTGTCTTAATAACTTCAGGAGGAAAGTATTCTCTTATTATCTATACATTATACATAAGGAAACCAGCACAAAGATGGTAAGTAATTTGTTTGAAATAAATGTCATGTTGACATTGAAACTCAACAAGCTAACTCCAAATTTGTGCTTCTCATTGGGTTATGCTTCTTCACATATATATGTGACAGGCACATACATCAAAACATAGTATTAGGTACATAATTATTAATGGGTATGTTTGAATTATATAGATACTTCTTTTTTTTTTGAGTTGGAGTCTCACTCTGTTGCCCAGATTGGAGTGCAGTGGCCTCTCCCGGCCACCACAGCCTCGACCTGCTGGGCTCCGGCGATCCTTCCACCTCAGCCTTCCGAGTAGCCAGAATTACAGTCACGTGCTACCACACCCGGCTAATTTTTTAATTTTTATTGTAGAGATGAGGTCTCGCCTGCCCAGGCGGGTCTCGAACCCACGGGCTCAGGTAATCCACTCACCTCAGCCTCCCAAAGGCGCAGGATTACAGGCTGAGCCACTGAGCCCGGCTGAATATATAGATACATCTACAGGTCTTTTGACCTGCTGGTTATGGGCAATGAAATAGTTGAAATATCCAGAATTTACAAGGAACTAAACTCAACATCAACAGCAGTAAAACAACCCCATTAAAAGTGAGCAAAGGATGCGAATAGACTTTTTTTTAAAGAAGATATACAAATGGCCAACAAGCATATGAAAAAATGTTCAATATCATTAACCACCAGGGAAATGTAAACAAAAAACACAATGTGATATCATCTTATACCTGTCAGTAGGGCTATTATTTAAAAGGCAAAAAGTAGCAAATAGTGGCAAGGACGTAAAGAAATGGGAACACTTACACACTGCTGGTGGGAATGTATATTAGTACAGCTTCTATGGAAACCAGAATGGGGATTTCTCAAAAAACGAAAAACAGAACTACCATTTGATCCAGCAAGCCCCCTACTGGGTAGAAATAAATAATTATGTCAAAAAAAATACTGCACTCATATTTTATTGCAACACTATTCACAAGAGCAAAGATACTATATCAACCTAAGTGTCCATCAGTGGAAGATTGGATAAAGAAAATGTGGGACACACACACACACACACACACACACACACCATGGAATACTATTCAGCTATAGAAAAGAATGAAATTAAGTATTCTGCAGCAACCTGGATAGAAATGGAAACCATTTCTTAAGTGAAACAACTCAGAAACAGAAAGTCAAATACTACATATTCCCAGTTATGAGTGGCAGCTAAATAATATGTACACATAGACATAGAGTGCAAAATAATAGACATTGGAGACATGGAAAAGTGGGAGGCAGGTGAAGGATGAGAAATTACATAATAGGTAAAGTGTACATCATTCAGATGATAGTAACACTAAAACGCAGACTTTACCACTACACAATATATCTATGTAACAAAACTGCACTTGTATTCATTAAATTTAACCAAAACAGAAAAAAACTACCTTTGAGAACTTGAGCTCTTCAAGCAAGAAAGAAATTTTTTTTTAAAACTTACCTCATGACAGCAAACTATGCAAAATGATATCCAGAAAACACTCCTATTTACGATAGCCACAAGAAAAAGAAAATACTTAGGAATATATTTAACCAAGAAGATGAAAGACTTGTATACTTGAAACTATGAAACACTGATGAAAGGAACCAAAGAAGTCATAAATTAATGGAAAGATAGCCTGTGTTCATGAATAGAAAGAATCAATATTGTTAAAAAGTTTGTACTACCCAGAGAAAACTAAAGATTCAATGCAATCTTCATCAAAATCCTAACAACGTTTTTCACAGAAATAGAAAAAAAAAAAAACCTTAAAATTGTTATGGAACCACAGAAGACACTGAATAGCTAAGGCAGTCTTGGGCAAAAAGTACAAAACTAGAGGCATCACACTACCTGACTTTAAAATATACTTCAAAGTTATAATAATCAAAACAATGCTGGGCATGGTGGCTCAAGCCAATAATCCTAGCATTTTGGGAGACTGAGGAAAGTGGATCTTTTGAGGCTAGGAGTTAAAGACCAACCTAGGCAACATAGGGAGACCCTATCTCTACAAAAACTTTTAAAAAATTAGCCATACATGGTGGCACACCTCTTTAGTCCCAGGTACGGGAAAGACTGAGGTGAGAGTATTGCCAGAACCCAGGAGCCTGAGTCTGCAGTTAACTATGACTGAGCCACTCTGCACTCTAGCCTTGGTGACAGAGCAAGACCCTGTCTAAAAACAAACAAAAAGCCCACAACAACAATAAAAAAACAACATAGTACTTGAATAAAAACAGACACATAGACCAATGGAACAGAATAGAGAGCCAAGAAATAAATTCACACACTTATAGTGAAGTGATTTTCAACAAAGGAGCCAAGAACACACAATGGGAACAGGACAGTTATTTCTTTTCTTTTCTTTGTTTTGTTTTATTTTATTTTATTTTATTTTATTTTGACAACGTGGGGTACAATTCAGAGTTAGGTATACAAATGTTCGTTATGCTGGTACCCTTGCTGATAAGGTGTGCCCCTCCTTCCCCTGGCAGTTTCCCTCAACTGTCAATCCATTTTAATAAATGGTGTTGGACAACTGAATATCCATATGCAAAAGAATGAAATTAGACCTTTGTCACATATCATATACAAAAATTCACTCAAAATACATCAAAGACTTAAACATAAGACCTAAAAGTATAAAACTACTATAAGAAAACATAGGGGAGCTGGGCTCGGTGGCTCAGCCTGTAATCCCATGCCTTGGGAGGCTGAGGTGAGTGGATTGCCTGAGCCTGCAGGTTCAAGACCAACCTGGGCCACTTGGCAAGACCTCATCTCTACAATAAATCAAAAAATTAGCCGGGCGTGGTAGTGCATGCCTATAGTTCCAGCTACTTGGAGGGCTGAGGCAGAAGGTTCGCTGGAGCCCAGCAGGTTGAGGCTGTGGTGACCGGGAGTGACCACTGCACTCCAGTCTGGGTGACAGAGTGAGACTCCAACTCAAAAAAAGAAAAAAAAGAAAGCATAGGGGAAACCTCCATGGTATTGATCTGGACAAGGATTTTTTGAATAAGACCACAAAAACAAGACAACAAAGGCAAAAATAAACAAATGGGATGACACCAAACTAAAAAGCTTCTGCACAGTCAAAGAAACAATCAACAGAGTGAGGCAACAACCTTAAGAGTGAAAGACAATATTTATAGACCATACATCTATATGTATGTGGTTAATATTCAAAATATATAAGAACTCATCCAACTCAATAACAAAAAACAACTCAATTTAAAAATGGGGAAAGCACTTGAATAGACACTTCTCAAAAGAAGATATATAAATAGAAAACAGGTATATGAAAAAATGTGGGGGTCCTGCCCCTGCAGAGATTGGGGGTCCCTTGGTAGGTGTGGCGGCATTGGCGATTTAAACTGGAGGGATAGATGTAAAGAGAAAGAAAGGGGGGAGAAAGAAAGAGACTGGACTCCTGTTCAAGTGACCAGAAGCCATTTAATGGGTGTAATCCCAGGGCTTTTATCCCCAAACTCTGCAAAGTTATTATCACAGGAACTCCTGCTGCTATGGCTACACAAAAGGTAGCATGTGCCTTTCACATGACCAGGTCCAGGTGCACACAGGACACCCCCCACTCTCAAGCAGATATATTTTTCAAACATGAAGAAAAACATGAAGTTCTTATCCAGTTTCTTTGTATCCTTAATTGTTTATAGCTATATAACATCATTCAATGCTTACACCCAAAACCAACATAATGATATATTACCTTTTACTATTCTAAACTAATTCAAACTAGTTTCTATGAAACAGTTGCTGCTATGGTTACACTCTCCTAGCACCAGTTGGCCTAATTCAAATCTTACTGGCCCCCCCTGAATCAAACTGAACTAACCACACTTCTATAACAAAACGGTTACTTAAATTTTCTTAATCTATATAAACTATATTCTAAAACCTATATCTATAAATTTCTAAAATCACATCAAGAGAACCTGTGACTTGCACTAAGTCTCCTCAATGTGACTCAAAGTTAAACTTAAATTGTTTAAAAGCAAAAACCATAAACCGTGGAAAATGGGAACAATAGACTCCCAAGTTAGCTGTGTTTGTTCCAGTTTCAGAGTCCTCTGTTAGAGCCAGTAGGAGGCTTTCCTGGTTGTTTGTGCCAAATGAAAAAGGAGGGAGGGAATGGGGTCAACAGCTCCCAAACGCATCCTAGTGGTCTCGGGGTCAACAGCCCTTCCTCAGTGGGCCTCCATGGCCGGCTCCCAACAAAAAAATCCCTGACACCACTAATAGGAAAAACGCAACTTACAAACACAATTAAATATCCCCTCACACCTTTAGAATGACTGTTAACAAAAAGAGGAAAGATAAGTGTTGAGTATGTAGAGAAAAGGGGATGATTGCATACTATTGGTAGAAATGTAAATTAGTACATTTACATTAGTAAATGTAAGTTTATGGAAAACAGTGTGGATAGCCCTCAAAAAATTAAAACTAAAACTATCATTTAATCAACTAATGTCACTACTGATTATATATCCAAAGGAAGTGAAATCAGCATGTCAAAGAGATATTTGTACTTCCATGTCTATTGCAGCATTATTGACAATAGCCAAGATATAGAATTAACATAAGCGTCCATCAACAGATGAATAGATAAAGAAAATGTGGTGCATGTACACAATGGAATATTATTCAACCTGAAAAAGAAGGGAAACCTGTCATTTGCAACAACTCAGATGAACCTGGAGGCCATTAGGTTAAGTGAATAAACCTGACACAGAAAGACAAATACTGTATGCTCTCATTTACATGTTGAATCTAAAAAAATTGAACTCATGAGGCAGGGAATAGAACAGTGGTTGCCAGGCATTGATTTGGGGTGGGGAAGAGATGTTTTTCAAAAGATACAAAATTTCAGTTATATCTAAGTCATAAGATTAAGACATGTATTGTACAATATGGTTACTATAGTTAATGACAACGTATCGTGTTCTTGAAAATTGTTAAGAATAGATTTTGTGTTCTCACCACATAAAATAATGAGTATTTGAGGTAATGCATATGTTAATCAGGTCAATTTAGCCATCAACAAAGTATCCATACTTTAAAACACCCTGTTGTGCACAACCAAAATATACAGTATTGATTTGTAACTTATAAATATTTTTATAACACTACCTAGGAGCAATATTCAAGTTATTTATTAATATTCCGCCCAAGCAAAAGCTGCTTGTTGCATTAGCAAGTATCAGTAAAATAGCAACACTATGGAAGCTGGAACCTAGGTAAGGCAGGCACTCACTGAAGATCACAGGAATGAAAACTCCCGGGGACTGGTTCAGAAAATGCAGTAAGGTGCATCCTGAAGTTGGGGGTGAGGGATTCCCCAAGTACTTGAATGTTCTGGCTGTTCTTTACCTACTGTGGTGAAGAGTTTCCAGACGGTAATTACACTGAGAATATTCCATGTCAGGAAGAAGTCTGATATCTGACCTGTTAGAACACTACAGATCCAACCAAACAAATAGGAGAGGGCAGACAGCAACACATTCTGAAGAGGAAACATTGTTCTGGAAATGAGTATGACAGGTAAAGCAGTGCTGATACACAGAGTAATCCCTACGCTGAAATTCAGTTTCTGAAGTGTGTACTATCAAACAAAAAATTATCAGCATACAACACTAGAATTATTGATGGAGGTCACACTACCTTCCCCCAAAAATAGAAAAATAGTTGAGGTTAGTAGCATTTGTCAGAATCTATCAAGTTTTCACCTTCTGTATCACAAATCCTAAAAGTACCTGATAATAGAGGAAGATTCCACTCTGAATGGAAAATATTGGCCGTGGGAAAAATGATAGGATAATGACGACAATTGCAGTTATGTATATGACGCGTAAATTACACTGGACCTGTTGCTATTAACCCTCCATAGTTTTATGGAAGATAAAACTATGAGAGTTTATAAGGCCTCTCTGTTATGTTGGCCTCTAAGCTGTTTTCCTATAAGTTAATTACAGACTGTCACAAAGTGACGAGCCCAGGCATCATTTCTAGAAGAGTCTTGTCTGGTTATTAAGACATCAATCAACAGGAGTTTCCAAGCAGAAGTGACCCTCTAAGTCAGATAAGCAACAGGTGTGCCAGTCCTTTCAAAGTAATACCTGAATCCGGAGTTTATAGCCCAGACTTGGAGAAGGGATTGATAAGAGCTGAACAAAGTGGCAGGGCCTGGCTAACTGACTTTCAAGGAGAGAGTCTAGTCCCCAAAGAGGATGGTGGTGTTTAGCTTTGAGTAATCCACAAGGGCAATCACACAGTGTATGGGAGATAGAGAATGTGTGGAAATATGGGTGGGTGTATATTTTTGTTGTGGTGCTAGACACTATGTTTTTGTTAGCAGATTTTGTTCTGGGTAATATTTATTTAAAAATTGTAACTGAGTTTTCTGGTAAAGAGCAGTAGCCAAACAATGGAAGAGGTGGGCCAGAACTGAGACTAAGGTCTTTAAGAAGACAGAGAAAAGAGTCCTTCACAAAGTTAAAAAGAGAGCAAATAGTATGCTTACCTCTCTTATAGTAACATGAAGCATGAAATTGATAAAAGTTGGGGCATTCATCATCATGGTATTTGTCCAGGAAAAGCAAAAGTACCAGTGGAAATAGCCAAGATTGGAAGTGACTTAAGCATAGCTTTGATGGGAGGAAGTTGTCTACTTGAGCTAACCTGGAAAGAAATGCCATAATCATTAGCAAATTAGGACAAGTTGGAGCGTGTTTAGTTTGGATAAGAATCCAGGAGATGCCAATGCAGAGGTCTGTACTCTATCTGTTGGATGAGGGAGGATGTGATGTATTTCTTCTTACCTGTGCTTATACCAGAGAAGACAAAGAGAACAGCCAAAAGCACCAGTCAAAAATGTCAAAGCAAGACAAGTTAGAACAGGAAGTGTCTGTTTGTAGTGAGTCTCGTTCCCAAATTGACATTTTTCAGTGCATCAATCTGAGAACCTGAACCTCCTCTTTTTCTTTTGAAATTGCAACAAAGGCTTACATTATTGAGCTTTCCTTGTAACTACAGATAACTCTCCTCTACAGAATGAGTTTTGCAGATATGGTGGTAAGCCCTCTGCCCTCTCCTGACTTCCTATCCTCTTCATCCCTCCACTCATGACAGCTAAATTCCCTGCTTTCAGGCCCTCATCTTTTCAGATTCCTAATGTGTTTCACTAAAAAGTACAGCAAAGTTGAACCTGCATGGGGCTCGAAAATCACCCGTTTTGAGAGCTTGGTCTCAGACTTGTTTCTGAGATATAGCCTAGGCTTCAGGGAGTATTCAGATTCTATTAGAGTTTGCCAAATTGTTTGTTGCTTTGAGTGCTTTATACTAATAATCTGATTATGAGGAATCCTCTGTTAGGACAGGAAATATGTAGAACTCACCAGTCAGTCTTCATAAAAATACATTCATTCATTTGACAAATGTGGATTAAATGCCCATTATGTGCCATACACCTACTCTAAGTACTGGGAATAGAACAGTTAATAAAACAGACAAAAACCCATGCCTTTATGGAATTGGTGTTCTACTGGATGAGATAGATTATTTAACTCTCAAAATATTCATAGAACGCTATTATCTCTTTTTCAAAATGGGAAAACTGAGTCTCAAATCAAATTATTTATCCAGGGATGCATGGATAATAAGTGGTAATTGACTTTTAATCATGAATTATATTGTCCAAGGGAGAAATATAGCCCTAGAGGAGGTTGGGGCAGAGCTTTGAGAAAGACAAGAGTCAACAGCAGGTAGAAGAGGATAAGATGGCAATAGAGACTGAGGGAAAAAATGGTCAGAAAGATGAAGTCCAGTGCAGGAAGAGTGTAGTCAAAGAAATTGAGATGAAAAGGAATGGCCTAGACATTTTAATAAGGGATCAAAAAGAAATGTTGAAAAAAACAGCATATCACATTCAACTGCAAAAAATCAGGCAATTTTTGAAAAGAGACAAAGGGAAAAAATGACCTGGAGAGTCAGATTTAAATTTAGAATTCTGGCTAGAAATCCCTGGCTACTGAGGTGTGACATCTTTTATTCCTACCCAGATCCTTTCCCATACCACCAGGAGTTTTTACTGGATATGTGTAATACCTTTGCTTTCCCAATCATGCACCATTCACACTCTCTGCCAAAAGTACCTCCTGGGCCCCTTGATCAATTCTCAATTCAATGGATATTGAGAGAAGTTCTGTGATCTGAAAAAGGCTTGGTTCTATTTGAGCAAAACATTCTAGAAGTAATGAGTAGAAGAAGGGTCATGGGCTTAAATGAGTCTACTGTCCTGGCCCCACAGACTCCCTCCCCTTTGAAGAAGTCCTGGCTGGCAAGAATGGACTCTCTACATTGTGAAATCCAGGGCAACGACCCTCTTGTCTATACCCCAGGCATCTCTAATGGACACCATAGGTGATCTTGGCAAGGGCCGTGCTGATGGTACAGTGAGTCAAACACTAGTCAGATGTGATTTGAAGAGATGGTGAGAGATTAGGAAATGTGGGCAGTGGCTATAGACAGTTTGTGCAATAATTTCCCTTATGAAAGGGAGGTTACTTGAGTTAGAAGACAGGACAAGGGAAGCCACTTAGAGATTTAAGAAGAGTTGAAAAGTTTGAAATAGTCTTTGGGGGATAAACTTAGCAAGATGGCCATGTCATTTGAAGTGCAGATGTGAGTTTGTGGTTCAATTTGCTCTGTTTGAAGTAGTCTTCTCCAGCAATTAACAGCTGCTTAATGACAGTCATTGTCTTATTATTTAAAACAGTATCTATTCAGATTTGTTTAGCCTTATTGGCAAGAATATTCCAATGGAGTTTAAAAACAATCTTAGTTTTGGTTTTGCCTCTCCTAATAACTTAGACAGATATCTATGGGTATCTTGTGACTCTCAGTAAAAGGGTTGTGGGGACAGATACCTAAATCCCTAAATCACTGCCATCTAATCCTTTTTCCTCCATTCTCAGTGATAAGGAGAAAGCATGTAAGGCATTTCACAGCAAGTTGTTATCATACATAATATAACTCCCTTCCTTTGTGTTTCATGGACCACTCATGACAAACTCAAGCAGCACATTGGTATATGAGATCATGTACAAGGAATGCAACATAAATATAGAATGGCGCCCAACCCTTGACCAAAAATGTTGAGCAGCATAAATTATCGAAAAGTTTTTCTTACACGGAGCTAAAACTTCAGCTCCTCTGTAATTTCTGCATATTTGGTTTAGTTTTAGAGCAGGTCTGCATTTTGATTATATGACAGCCCTACAAGAATACTCTCTCAGGTTTCCTTTTTTTCAAATTAGACTGTCGCAATTTTAACCTGTTTCTTGATATAGGGTTTGTGTTCCATCACTACACTGACCATTACCACTACTGATAACTAACACCGTTGTTAAAAATAATGGAATTTCAAGGATGAAAAACATGTTTTCACATTATGGCTATGCCATCTGTTCACTATGTGTATTAGATGTCTTCTGTTTGTCTCACTAGATGTAATATTCACCCTTAATCACTGTGCTCCGGTTATGGAATGAACATCAGTAGGTTCCTATGTCTTCTGCTTTTTCAATTGGATTTAGCCAACAGAAATCCCAGGCAGAGATGAAAAGGAGATAATTGAGTAAGATTAAGTCTTCTTTTCAAACTCTAATTATCATCCTCCTAGGATTGCCTCAGCTGACGTATCATTTTATGAAAAATCATGGATCCTTCCAAACCTTCTTACTCTACAAGACTCTCTCCTAATGGCTTCTGGTAACTACTTCCTTTGAGACCACCTTTGGACCCAGGGATAGTACTGGTTTCCATATCACTAGGTCCTGGTTACTGCACTATCCCTGTAATTCCTACATATCTAACACCTACCCATTTAACCATTTAATTTGTAAGTAAATTTTTCTCAATTTACCCTAAATATATGACTTTGAGAGAGTTATAGACTCTTCCTCACTTGTCAAATGGACATAGTATCACCCATCCATAATCCCTTATTCACAAATTTGAAACCAAGATCTCAAAAGTAATTTTAAAACTTAATTTCCAACCTCAATATTTTACAATTTGATATACATTTTAACTTGTATGCATTTCATTTTTTACTTTAGAAATTAATGTTTGATTATGGATTGGTGTATGTCATCATACTTGGAGTGTTAAGTATAAATGGTATTCTTATATTGCCTTTCTGAAATCTGATGTCATCTATTCTGATCATCTCTGAAAAAGTTTCATACAAAGCATGTGGATCTGTAGCACCTACATTATATAATTATAAAAGTGATGTACAAAAATACATTTGTACTTCTAAGCATGAACCTTGTTTGTAGTAGGAACTTAATAAATATTGACTTCTCTCCTTCAGTGGGAGTTTTATTATTAACTTTATATACTTAGGTTTTAACTTTTAATTTTTTCTTCTTAAATTCTTAATAATAACAGAGATTTTGTAGAAAAAACATCACAAATTTAAAAGACCATGAGCCTGCCCAGAGAATCATAGATGACTCCAGTCACAAGTAGGACAATGAAGGGTCCCAGTATATTCCCTAGTCAGAAGGCACAAACTCTAAATTAATGCAGACATCTGAATGTAGAAATAATGGAGCCCCACTGTAGCAAAGAACAATTTCCTGTTAAATAAATTTGTAAAGAACAACACTTAAAAATAAAGAAATGAAATATTGCTTTTCTCTCTTTTTCTCTGTTATTTGGAATAAGAATGTCTCTTCTCCATTGTAGATGCCTTTCTCATCTTCAAAGCAAGAATGCTGAAATAGTTGATTTCCAAAGCCTTTGACAGTTCAAAACACGTTTATTTTGACTCTCAGGAAGAACTTGATACAATGAGATGAAAATGAGATTCAAACATTTTAAACTCGAAATCTTTACCTGATACACTCATAAAAATAAGTCAGCCTTGTTCCAAAGGCAGAGCCTACTTGACCCATATTACACACTGGACTTTTATAACTATTCCCCCAAATGAGAAAGATTAGGACATTTAATCTCTGATACATTCTTTGGATTTAAACTCTGTTCAGTTTTTCATTCTCTTAATACTTGGGCTATTACCTGAACTACTCAGAACACAATGATCCAAGTTTCTCCCACTTCAGCTGCTGGTGAGATGAGCAAGCTGACACATTGCAAAGTCAATCATTTTCTTTGTACAGTATATTTCAGGAAAGTATCCAACCAGAAATTGGATGAAGAATATGCCATAGAACTTGGGATTGAAGATTCTCTGGACATCAGGGCTCCAGTTCTACATGGGATTCTGAAAGAAAAGGGGAGACACATCTAACCACTCTGCATATGGGAGATTTACTGTGATATTCAGAAATTCAGGGAAAATGGTCTTCCAGCTCATCCCATGTAAAGTAGTTCCCTTTCCCTAATATTCTCTCATCACAGGACTTTTTTTTAACCTTTATAATAACATTTTCTGTATATATTTGCATATTTAGTGTCTTCAACTATAACATAAAGTCCTCACAGTCGGGCGGCACCATCTGTATCTCCTGTATCTCCAGTACTTGTCACAGCAGAGACATTTAATACATGTTTCTTGAATGTCACTAAACTACATGCAGACTCTCCTGCATAGTACTGCATATACTGCAATCATTAATTTCCTTTTGTCTCTTTCTCTACGTCCTCTATTAATTTAAGCTCATTCATGAAACCACTTTCTCCCACATACACAATGCTCCCTGAGAGAAAAGTAGTAATAGAAAGAAGATCAAACCATGAAAACTGTTAGTCTGAGCTTTAAAAATTACTGCATAGGAAAAAAAACAAATTAAAAAAAATTTAAGTCATCTCTCTTCCTTTCCTTGGCTCTATTGTGGCATGTTTTTCCCATGAATGAGTGGATTTGCTTGTTGATTCCTAGGTTGGGGGGCACCTTTTATAATTTTTTTACATAATTAAAAGATGATAAATTATTAATATTAAACTTATTGAGACTATTAAGAATGAGATTGCACATGTTTTTGGACTCACTGTACAGGAATAAATCGTTTTTATTTAACTTTTAATTTTTTTATTTTAAAGATGTTGGGTACAATTCAGGGTTAGGTATATAAATGTTCATTATGCAGGTAATCTTGTTGATGAGGTATGCCCCATCTTCCCTAGGCAGACTCCCACTACTGCCAATCTTGCTTCCCTGTCCCCCTCCCAGCAGTTTCCCACTACAGCCAATCCTTTTCTTATAGTATTACGATTACAATAATTGTTCAAGGTCTGCTTATGAGTGAGAATGTGATACTCAGTTTTTTGTTTCTGTGAAAGATCACTCAGTATTATCGACTCTAAGTCCATCCAGGTTGCTGCCAAGTTCATGATTTTGTTCTTCTTTATAGCTGCGTAATATTTCATTGTGTATATGTACCACATTTTTTTCATCCAGTCCTCTTTTGATGAGCAGCACGGATGTTTCCATATTCTTGCTACTGTGAACAATGCTGTGATAAACATATGTGTGCAGGTATCTTTTTTATAGAGTGATTTGAGTTCTTCCAGGTATATTCCCAATAGGGAGATTGCGGGGTCGTACAGAAGGTCGATTTTTAGATCTTTTAGGAATCGCCACACTATTTTCCACAGAGGCTGTACTAGCTTATACTTCCACTAACAGTGTGAAAGTATTTCCTTTTCACCACATCCGCTCTAGCATCTGTTGTTTTTTGTTCTTGATGATAGCCATCCTGACTGGAGTTAAGTGGTATCTCAGTGTAGTTTTAATTTGCATTTCTTTGATGACTAGTGAGGCTGAGCATTTTTTCATGTATCTGTCGACTGCTTGTATGTCTTCTTTTGAGAACTGTCTATTTATATCTTTTACTTACTTTGTAATGGGGCTGCTCACTTTTTTTCTTTTTAGCACATTTGAGTTCCTTGTAGATACTAGATGTTAGGCCTTTGTCAGACATATAGTTGGCAAATATTTTTTCCCAGTCTACAGGCTGTCTCGCCTCTCTCTTGATGGTCTATTTGGCTTTGCAGAAGCTTGTCAGTTTGATGAGGTCCCACTTGTCTATCTTTATCTCTTATGGCATGAGTACTTAGGGTTTTGATCAGAAATTGGTTGCCAGTTCCAATTTCCATAAGGATGTCTCCTGCATTTTCAAAGGTTCTTATAGTTTAACGTTTTACATTTAGGTCATTGATCTATTTACAGTTGATTTTTGTGTATGGTGATAGGTAGGGATCTTGTTTTAATCTTCTGCATGTGGTCACTCAGTTTTCCCAGCACCATTTACTGAATAGGTTCTCCTTTCCCCAGTGGTTGGTGGTGGAGGCTTTGTCGAAGAGAAGTTGGTTGAGAAATTGAGGTTTTGCTTCTGGAATCTCTATCCTGTCCCATTGCTCTATATGCTGTTCTTGTACCAATACCAGGCTGTCTTAATTATTATAGCTTTATAATAGAGTTTAAAGTCTGGGAGTGTGATACCTCCTGCTTTGTTTTTGTTTTTGTTTTTGCTTTGTTTTGTTTGTTTGTTTTTCCTGAGGATTGTTTTTTGCTGAGGATTCATGGTTATTTATGTTTCCATATGAATTCCTGTATTGTCTTTACCAGTTCTGAGAAGAATGCTGGTAATTTAATGGGTATTGCATTAAATCTGTAGATTGCCTTGGGTGAGATAGACATCTTAACAATGTTGATTCTTCCAAACCATGAGCATGGAATATTTTTCCATTAGTTTGTGCCATCTTTTATTTCTTTGAGCAGTGTTTTGTAGTTTTCATTGTAAAGGTCTGTCACGTCTCAAGTTAGGAAGATACCAAGGTATTTGATTTTTATTTCTGGTTATTGTGAATGGGAATGCTTTTTATTTGAGTTTATGTTTGTTTATTGTTGATATAGAAATATGACTGTCTTTTGCACATTGATTTTATACCCCGAGACTTTGCCAAAGTCCTTTATCAGTGCAAGGAGGTTTTTGACAGATTCTCTTGGGTTTTTAAGGTATAGAATCATGCTGTCTGCGAAAAGGGATAACTTGACTTCCTCTTTTCCTATATGTATACCCCTAATCTCCTTCTCTTGTCTGATTGGTCTAGCTAGGACTTCGCAAATTATGTTGAAAAGGAAGGTGAGAGTAGGCATCCTTATCTTGTTCTGGTTTTCAGGGGAAATGATTCCAACTTCTTTCTGTTTAGCAATATGGTGGTTATGGGTTTCTAGTAGATGACTCTTACTATTTGGGGTATATTCCATCTATGCCTAGATGTTCAAGGGTTTCTAATCAAGTAGGGGTGTGGGGTGTGTTCCATCTATGCCTAGATGTTCAAGGGTTTCTAATCAAGTAGGGGTGCTGGATTTTTTTCAAAAGCTTTTTCCATATCTAATGCTATAATCAAGTGTTTTTTGTTTTTACATCTGTTGATGTATTTAATTAAGTATATGATCTTATGAGTGTTGAACCAGCCCTGCATCCCATGGATGAAGCCTATTTGGTCGTGGTAGATGATTTTTGAGATGTGTTGTTGAATTCGATTTGCAAGGATCTTGTTGAGAATTTTATCATCTGTGTTTGTCAAGATTATTTGCCTGTAGTTCTCTTTCTTGGATCTTTACCTGGTTTGGGTATCAACATGATGTTAGCTTCGTAAAATGATTTGGGGAGACTTCTGTCTTTCACAATTGCCTGGAATATTTTCAGTAGGATTGGTATCACTTTCTCCTTGTATGTTTTGTAGAATTCTGCAGAAAGTCTTCTGGTCCTGAATTTTTTTTGTAGGTTGTTTTCTTATGACATAGTCAATTTCCTGGATTGGTCTATTTAGGGTCTCAATATCTTCTTATTTCAATCTGGGGAGGTTGTGTGATGTCAGAAAGTTCTCCATTTCCTTTAGGTTTTCAAGTGTGTTTCCATATCAGTGTACATAGTAGTTTCTGATAATCTTTTGTATTTCTTCAGGATCAGTTGTGACTTGATCTTTTGCATTTCTGATCATGTTTATTTGGGCTTTTTATGTCTTTTTCTTGGTCAGTCTAGCTAGGGGCCCACCAATCTTGTTTATCCTTTCAAAGAACCACCTTTTTGTTTCGTTGATTTTTTTGTATTATCTTTTTGTCTTCTATGTCCTGAATTTGGGCTTTTATTTCAGTAATCTGGATTCTTCTGCTGAAGTTAGAGTTTTGATGGTCTTGTTTTTCCAGCTCCCTTAGGTGATTTGTTAGGCTGTTAACTTGTGATCTTTCCATCTTCTTCATGTGTTTTTGTAGAGAAATGGATTCCCCTCTTAGTACTATTTTCGTGGCCTCCCAGAGGTTTTGGTAAGATGTTTCTTTGTTTTCATTTGTTTAGAGGTATTTTAATCTCTGTTTTGATTTCCATGTTCACCCAGGAGTTGCTTAGCATTATTCTATTTAGTGTCCATATCTTTGTGGGTTTGAGGGAAATTTTGTTGGTGTTGATTTTTTTTTATTCAACTGTGATCTGAAAAGGTGCATGGCAGAATTTCAATCTTACAAAATTTCTTATGCTTGATTTATGACCCAGGTTGTGGTCAGTCTTAGAGTATATTCCATGTGGTGATGAATAGAATGTATATTCCATGAATGGGGTGTTCTGTAGGTATCAATTAAGTCCATTTGGTCAAGTCCATTTGATCAAGTGTCACATTGATATTCCAGATGTCCTTGTTGATTTTTGGTCTTGATGACCTGTCTAGGGTTGTGAGCCAGGTATTTAAGACCCCAGTTAGAGTCAATCTCTTTTTTAAGTTTACATAGAAGCCACTTGAGGAAAGTTGGTGCTCCTATGTTGGGTGCATATATGTTTAGGATGGATAGTTCTTGTTGATGGATTGAACCTTTCATCATTATGTAGTGACCTTCTGTTTATTTTTAAATTTCTGATAACTTAGTATTTTATCATGATTCCTGCTTTCTTTTGTGTTCCATTTGCCTGAAATTTTGTTTCGGATCCTCTTACTTTGAGTCTGTGAGTGTCCTTTCTGGTGAGATGAGTCTCTTCGAGACAATATATTGTTGCCTCATGATATTTTATCCAATTTGCCATTCTATGTTTTTTCAGTGGTGCATTTAGTCCATTCACATTCAAGTAATTATAGAAATGTGAGAGTTTATCCCTGTCATGAGGTTCTTATAGAGTTTGTTGTTGTTGTTTCTGTTTGTTGTCTTTCTTTTGATTTTGGATTGATTCATGTGTGTTTTCAATCTTTTTCCTGCATTCTTGTGAAGGGTGTGGTTATTATTTTTTTCTTTCTTCTGTGTTTAATACTTTCTTAAATGTTTCTTGTAGAGCTGGTCTAGAGGTAGTGTAAGCTCTTAGGATTGAATGTCTGGGAAAGATTTTAATTCTCCATCACTGATGAAGCTTATCTTAAATAAATAGGTAATTCTTGGTTGAAATTGCTTATCTTTGAGCACTTTGAAGATTGGGCTCCAAGCTCTCCTAGCCTGAAGTGTTTCTGTAGATAAATCTGCTTCTATTCTAATTGGTCTTTCCTAGTAGGTAGTCTGACCTTTTTCTCTTGCTGCCTTTAGAATTTTTTATTTTATACCTACTTTGTGTAGGCAAATTACTGTGTGTCCAGGAGTTGGTCTATTCATTTGTTGTCTCACAGGGGTTCTCTGAATCTCTTGCATTTGAATGGTTGTGTCACTGATGAGATGAGGGAAGTTTTCCTGGATAATTTCATGGAATGTTTGTTCCAGGGTGCCTCTGTCTCTCTTTCTGCCTCCGGAAGTCCAATTACTCTTAGGTTCAGCCTCTTGAAATTATCACTCATTTCTTGAAGGTTTTGAAGTTACTTTTCTATGTTTTTGTCAGTTTGGGTTAGTTCCATATTTTGGTCCTCAAGCTCTGAGATTCTTTCTTCTGCTTGGCTAATTCTGCTTTCTATGCTTATCAGTTTGTTATTTACTTCAGTCACGGTATTCTTTACTGCTGTTATCTCAGTTATCAACTCCTTCATTCTTTCCTCTTGTCTCTTCTCAATTCTACTTTTTGTCTCTATTAATGTCTTGATATCTGGGTTTGTGGTTTGAGACCAGTCATTCTGGGGGCTCTTCGTTGTTTGCATTCTGAAGTCTGCATTCTCAATGTCTGACCTATCTGGGATCTGTGCATGACCCAAATTCTTCTTTTGGTTTTTCTTCATTTGTGTAGATTTTCCTCACCACCCCCCTCCGTTTTTTAACCTCTTCTTTAATTATTTTGTTTAGGAATGGGAGGTAACTTTTTACTTCTGTTTGCTCAATCTCCTATTCTTCCTAATGTGGATCCTCTGGCTCTGTTCAATTCTGAAGCTAGACTGTGGGTTGAAGTTAGACTGTGGGACTGTGCAGTCCTGAGATTTAATTGAGGGGGTATCTGTGATTCAGAATCTATCTGCAGATCCCAGTATCCACTGACAAGTGTGTGGGCTCCCTGGAACCTACTTCCCACTGCCTTACAATCTGTCCATGCAGTGGGTTATACATTTGCTCCCTGAAATCAAAATGAGCTAAGGAAAAGAATGTAAAAAGGAAGGAGGGGGGCCAGAGGAGGGTAGAGAGGGAGACGAGTAAGAGGGAAAACAAAAGTACCAACAAACAAATGAAAAGAGACACAAATAAAGAAAATATTTTTAAAAACTAAAATATACAGACAATCATACAAATGCACAAACTGACAAAAACACCCCTGTTGATGTACTCTCCCTCAAAGATACCCATACACAAACAGGAAGTCTAAATAAAGCAATAAAATAACAGAACAAAGCAAGTATGGAAAAGTAATTGAAAACAGAAAGAGAGAAAAAAACCTAAAACTAAAACAGACAAACAAAAATGAGCAAAACAAACAAACAGACCAAAAAATATCGCTCTAAGGTCCTTTCCTTTAAGTCCAACATTCTTTCAGCTTTAATCTGCAGCCCCTCCTCTCTGCTCTCAGCTCAGTGAATCAGCTGCCCCAGGCCTACTGCAGGAGGAGGATGGATCAGATCTGGACTCATCCGGCTTGCTGCTTGTCAAGTCTGCCACTCAAATCTGACATATCTGTTTCTGACCTGACTGGAGGTGGGGCATCTGTCTCTCTGACTTTGATGAGATTACCTCTAGGTCCCAAGTTGAAGGTTGGGTTGAGCTGGCTGGGGCAATGCAAGTCTCTGGTCCCGGGACAGGGAGAATGGCTCCAATTGGCATTTCCTCACCGGTGGTGGAGCTCCTCTCTCCAGCTCTCCCCAGTTTTCCCAGATCTTCTCTCTCCACCGATGGGTTCCGGGAGTTCCAGCCACTTTGCTATCACAGGTGATGGTGTGGGCCAGATGCCAGGTGAATCAGCTGTATTCAGCAGGCTTTTCTCAGGAGAGTCCCGAGAACAGCAGGGGATCCTGCCCACCAGTGGCTCTAGTCTCAGGGGGGTGGGGCATTGCAGTCACCTGCAGAGGAGAGCCCTGGGTACATAAACTCAAATCTCCCCTCAGATGGACTTTCACTCACCCCCAGCACACATCTACTCATGCAGAGAGTCTTTATGGACACTCATTTTGCTGAGAATCTCTCAGTCCAACCTGTCCCATCGCCATCTTGCCAGAAGTCCAAGGAAGAAATCTTAATGCATGCACACACACACACACACACACACACACACACACACGGCACACCAAAAAATATTTAAAGAAGCTTTATCGAATGTGTTCTGATTTTGAGGTTTAGCAATAGTTAGCTATATATAATAGGTACTGCTATAGTTTTTATTTAGCATGGGGATTGCAGCGTGACCAGCACACTGGACTCCGATGTTGTTCAGACAAGACAGAGGAGAGCAGTGGCCATCGTCCTCCTGCCAGAAGCTTCTCCGTTCCTGCGCATATAGACTGTACATTATGAAGAACACACAGGAAGACTTTGTGACTATCACTTGCTTCTTTCTTTTTCTGCACTTCAGTAACAAGTATTGGCAAATGAGACTTTCTCCCGGCCCTTACCTACTGGGGATCATCATGGTTACCCTCACAGTCCGAATCATCCATCTCTCTCTTACCCAAAGGGAGAGGGAGGTGGGCCAGGCAGAGAACAGAACTGGAGGCAGTCCATCTAGGGAATGAGACTGCGAGGCCACACTTGTGAAATGTTTGTACTGCTATTCTAGAGCTTTTATTTCTGGTGTGTTCGTTGCACAGCTGTTTGAAATGTTTAATAAAGCTTTATAAACTTTAAAAAAAAAGAAATCTTAATGATAGGGAAGAACAGGATGATACTTCTTTGGATGTGTCCATTTTGTAAACTTTTTCTGTTAGTTACATAATAAAGCGAAACATATTAAGAAATAAAGGGTTTTTCTGAATAAAGAATATTACACAGCCATAAAGAAAGACAAAATTATGGCCTTCTCAACAAATTGAATGGATTTAGAGTCTATAACTCAGTGATCTATCAAAGAAACAAAGAAGTGAGTATCACATGTTCTCACTCATAAGTGGGTCCTAAGCATTTATCACACTACAAGAGAGGGGTTGGCCGTAGTGGGACACTGCCAGGGTAAGGAAGGGCATGTAACATCACTAAGGGTATCAGATCCTAAACCAGGGGAAGTGAGGACCAGTTGGAGGCCCAAACTTCACCTACAGGTAGACTACTTATGTACCTAATCCTGACTTGTACCCCACATTTTGTAGCAAGTCAAAAAAAAAAGAGTAAATATAATGAGTGATTCTTGGTTGAATATTAAATAAGGAAATACATGTGTTTGTTTTGTTAAAAGATAAACCTTAGACAAAAGTAAATTTAACAGAGTTTAGTTTAGCAAAGAACATGAGTGGGTCAGCCTCTGAACTAGAATATGTTCAAAGAGGCTCCCATGCAACTGCATGGTCAAACAAGGTTTATGGACAGAAAAGTGAGACACTGAAAACAGAAGTGAGGTACAGAAACAGCTGGATTGGTTACAACTCACAGCTTATTTGAACATAGCTTGAGCAGTTGGCTGCTTTTCATTGGCTGAAACTTGGTGATTGGCACAAGAGCAGGTTTCGGTCTGTTTACACATTCAGGTACAATTCACTATGTGCAGAGAAACCTTTAGACCAAACTTAAAATAAGCTGTCTCCTTATATATTTTAAATTGTTAATTTAACAATTCCCCCTTTTTGGTCAGTCTCTCAATTTTGAGAAATTTCCACAACTTTAGGCATTAACATCACTCCGGCATTATTGTAAGGTACTTATTTGGACTCAAATTCTGCGGAGGTCCAGCCTCCACAGAGCAGGGCCTGAGGTGGGGGGAGGGAATGAGAAAGAAAGACGAGATAGCGGGATTGGGAAATCTCTCTCCTCAATAGGTGAGAGCCCGTTTATTATTTAGCATGCCTCTTATATAGGGCAAAACTAGAGCAAAACTGTACAAGGGACTATTGTAAAAACAAGTAGTATCAGCTTTTTGCCAGGCCAGGTGTGATCGATGTCATGTCGCTTTGCTTTATTATAAAGTAACAAATCAAGATTAGGGGAGATGAGCGAACCACAGTGGAATTATGTTGCTATTAGAAGGCGAGTTGTTCTGCACTTATCTTTTTGTACCTAGGGCTTTATTGTAGCTAAGACTTTATCTGTACTGTGTGTACCCGGATGTGTGGGCATTCAAGACACTGCTTCATGTAGCAGGCTGCATCCCTCACCTGCCTGTGGCTAGAATACAGAGCTTCCAGGCAAGGCGGTTGCCTACAAGCCTGGGGTACTCAAAACCTGCTACAGTGGCAGTGTTTGTCTGTTCCCCACATCACATCTACTCTGAGATGAGGGAGTATAGGCTTGGTTCCTTGAACACAAGCCAAGAACACAAGGACCTTGTCAGTTTACGCTCTGGTCTCCTTCAAAATTCCACTGGGAAATAGTAAAACAATGGGTTTTATAAGGTAAGAACAAAGACATCAGGTTGTCAGGTAATTTTTTTTTTTTTTTAAGGTTTAGAGTAGATGAGACTTTCTTATGCTGAAATCTCCTGTTTCCAAGGGATAAAAAAGAGCCTGGTTTGTTTCAGAAGCTGTTTCCTTAAAGTTTCAGTTTGATTATGTCACATTTATTATGAGTGACTCCATTTTGCTTTGGTCTTATCTGTAGTGGCCTAGTGCATGGGCTTTGTCCAAAACAATGAAATTTCCATAATTTTGTTTAAAAACTCCCCTCAGGCCGGGCTCGGTGGCTCAGCCTGTAATCCCGCGCCTTTAGGAGGCTGAGGTGAATGGATTGCCTGGGCAGCTTGGCGAGACCTCATCTCTACAATAAATCAAAAACTAGCCGGGTGTGGTAGCGCACGCCTGTAGTTCCAGCTACTCGGAAGGCTGAGGCGGAAGGATCACTGGAGCCCAGCAGGTCGAGGCTACGTTGACCAGGAGCGGCCACTGCACTCCAGTCTGGACGACAGAGTGAGACTCCAACTCAAAAAAAATAAAATAAAATAAAAATAAAACTTCCCCTCTTAGCCTGGCACACTGGTTCACGCCTGTAATCCCAGCACTTTGGGAGGTAGAGGTAAGAATTGCCTGAGTTCAGGGGTTTGAGACCAGCCTGAATAAGTTGGTGAGACCTCATCTCTACAATAAATAAAATAAAATAAATCAAATCAAATCAAAAAATGAGCCAGGTGTGATGGTACATGCCTGTGGTTCCAGCTACTTAAAATATTAATTGCACTTGTTTTAAATTCTTTGTCTAGGAATTACTACATGTGTGTCATGTCTGAGCCTAGCACTTGTGATTACATTTAAAAAATCAAAGTACAGTACACTATATATAGAATATAATCTTTAAGGTAAACAGAAGTGAAATTATCATATTTGCTTATATATTTATGAAGGAACATGAGGATAGTATAGTGAAAAAAAATTCTCCCCACCATTTTCCTTTGTTCCTTCACCTACATTTTTCTATCAGATAACCACTCACTGTAACCCAAAAATGATAATAATAAAATGTTTCAATACACTGCTTACTCAAAAGCTAAAGTAAAACATAGAACATGTCTTTATTCACTTTATTCACTTCTGGTTTAAAATGTTTTCTCTTTTTTTCTCCTGTCGAAATTTCCTGATTATAAAAAACCCTACCTCTTGGGCTTAATTATTCCTCACATAGGTATTACACAACAAGCCCGTCAGAAATATTGAAGTATACTTAAATCATGGGACATGTTTATTTAAGTCACTACTAGCATTTTAGATGAAGACTTGAGCTTTTCCAATTATTATTGTGATGTCAACAATATTCAATCTCTACACAAATTAGTTAGCAAGAAAAGCTTTTAAACTTTTGACTATGGGCAATATTTTTGGTATACCTTTATATTATCCAGGAGCTTCTTAGGGGAGGTATTGGGCAAGCCATGTGGATCTTTGCTGTTCACCATGGCTACTATTGTGAAGTTCAGACACATGTGCTAGACCATTTTTACAACATTACAGCAGAGCAGGAAGAAAGACAATCCATAGCAAAAGGAACAAAATCTTGGGATTAGCAAGTAAAACAGAAAGTCTCAATTGTTAACACAGGCAAGATCAAAACATACTTGAACTTCACAAGGATCATTCAGAAAATTTGGAGTCCTAGATATTGTTTAAAATTTTATTGTACTTAATGGCCTTTGGGAAATTACTATACAATAAGAAATGCATGTCTGATATAATTGTTACATATCCCCCCAAAATATAATCTCAACTAGAATGTTCAGAAAATTAAGACAGTCTTCCAAGTACTTTTGCTCAGATTTATTTTAAGGGGACCCTTTACAAATTCTCAGGGTTACTCTCGGAACAGAATTCCCTTAATAACAACAAAAACATCTCCTTTCAAGGAAGCTGCTTCATGTTCCAAACTTATAAGAATACTTTGGATGAAAAACTCATTAGTGCATACTGCAGAGGAAAATTGCATTTAGAATGTAATTACTTACTGAGGTAGTATCAAACTAGAGTAATCAGTTGGTGTGAGACCAAACAAGTTCATCAGAGGAAGAAAGCAGGGAGTCCAGAAACAGATACACATATGGTAAAATGTCTTTGAATAAGTGTTCTAATGCAATTTAGTGGAGAAAAGCAATATCTTGTTCAGTAAATGCCATTTTTTAAGAGAAATATAAATATATGTCCACTAAAAGACATCTATAGAAATGTTTATGTAACTATATTAAAAACAGCAGAATGTTGAAAAGGATCAACATATTGTAGTATACTAATGCAACATATTACTCAAAAATAAAAAAGGAAAGAACTGCTGCTACACTCAACAGTATAGATGAATTTGGATGAATTTCAACAACAACAACAAAAACTTAGGTAAAGAAGTGAGACAACAAAAGGTATATACTATATGAATTGATTTTTATGAAAGTCTAAGAAAAGGCAAAATTAATCTACATGACCCCCCTATCTACAAAGCTAACAATGGGAATTTACTTTATGTTGAATCCCTCTACATTTTGAATGTGTCTAATTGCTCTGTCTCTGACCTCTAGATCCAGATTTAAAGGGCTCACTTGATTAGATCATTACTACCTGCATAATTTCCCTTTTTAAAATCAACTGATTTGGGGTTATAATGACATCTATAAAACATATTCAAGCAGTAACTAACTTAGTGTTTGTTTGCCTAAATAACTAAAAGGAAGTGTGAATACACCCGTGTCCAGAATTTTGAGGCGTAATCTTAGAATTCTGCACATAGTGGGGCCATAGTCTCCCCTATGGCGCCCAAAGACTCTTGTTTATCCCACATTCAAAACACAGTCACCCCATCACAGGTTTCCCAAATCCCTCATCTTATTATAACATTGACTCAAGTTCAAACCCTCATCAGAATCCCAATAGCACAGATTCCAAAACCTTATCTTCTAAATCAGGTACAGATGAGACTCTAGGAGTGATTCAATCTAGGGTATAATGTTTGTCTGAGAACTTCGGAAACTAAAGGGACCAGTTATATGCCCCTAACATTCTCATCTTATGATGATGGAACAAGCATAGGATAAAGCTACAGTCATTTCTCTTTCAAATGGGAGAAGATGGAAGAGAAAAGCAGTCATTGATCCATAAAAATTTTGAAGTTCAGCCAGATAAATGTTGCTTTTTCATAAGGCCTGAAGATAATTGTTTGGCTGTGGGCTCTATCCTTTGTGTTCATGGTTCCACCCAAGAATGTAACTGGAACCAGAAATGTTGAGAGCCATTAGAATTCTATGTATTGCAATCCATTGTTAATTAAGAGTTTTTATTGTGACTAGATGTTAATTTCATAAATTTGTCTGTATCTATTGAGATAATTATACATTTTTTCCTCTATTAATTACTTTGTGTCAAATGACATGTATATATTTTCAAATATGAAACTACTCCTTCATTCCATGGATAAACTTAACTTTGGTTGGGTTTTTTTAAATGTTTTATAAATTCTTAAATTTGCTTTATTAATATTTTATAAAGGATATTATATCTTTATTTATGATTTCTATAGAATTATTTTGTTGCATATATTTAAGGCTACTTTGTTAGTTGCATAAATATTTTTATATCATCCCACTGAACTGAATTTAATATGATTTTGCAACATGCTTATGGATTGTTTTAAGTACTAAAAGGTTTTAAACAAATTAGGTGTTTACAAATCAGTGACCATTTAAATAAATCATAATCTAGTCATCCATACCAAACTCATTTTAAGTTCTAAAAAATGCTGAGGAAACTATGTAAAAAATGTGGAATACTCTTTAAATATACTGCTAAGAGGAAAAAAAAGAAGCTTTATTACAAAAAATATTTGACTAGTTTTCTGAACTGAGTTTCAATTGTAAAGATATAAGAATATTAGATAAAATTTTTAAAATAAAGAATTTCATTAAAAGCATAGATGATCTAGGAAGAAAGATGAAATATTCAGGATGAAGTCTTAGTGACAATGGGCTCTTCAAAACATAAACTGAGCATTGAAGTCAGATTTTCTTCTGTGGACTCTTGATCTTGGGATTTTGGGTCTACAACGGCATGTGGACAATAGTAGTCAAATACCAAATTCTTAGCAATGCAAGGGCCTAGTAATAGACTCTCCCCCAAAATGCCTAGATGCCCAAGACTGGGTCAATGAAGGATACAGGACATTGTCTCCCCTGAACCCTGTCAGGGTACAGCCAAAAAAGTTTGTCCTGTGAGAATCCTAGAGTTCAGCAGAAGGTAAAATAAGATGCTCCTAAGAAATTTAATCATTAGCCAGCCTTTCCTTAGAATTTGGGTCATCTGAAAAATATCTCAAACCATACACACATGCTGCATATGGCTTGCTCCAAAACTTTTTAAACAAATACAAAAAGGAATGAATGGACCCGAAAGTCTAACAGGAACTTTGTGAAAATCTCTGGAGGGGAAAAGAAAAAAGTCTGCAGATGATGAAGTGAAACAATCCTCACCATGTGCAGAGTAATGGCTCATTGTTTTTGTCATTTAAGGATGCCCTTTCAAGTTTTGGGTATTTCTTTCCTCCACATTATGCCAGGAAGTTCATGAATTATACCTCAATAAGTTTTTAGTTAAAAAGGAAACCACAAGGAGAATTCTAAAATACTTGAGACTGGGTAACTGTAAGAATATTGCATGTCAAACTCATGGACAGAGCAAAATGTACATCTCTAAATATTTTTATCAGAAAAAAAAAACCTATAGCTTAGAGAATTAAAAAAAAAGAAACAAAACCAAAAAGTTTAAAAGAAAGTAAATACCAAGGATAAGGGCAGAAGATAATGATTATTTAAGAAATATATATGTATATATACATTTAAACATGAATGAAATGAACAATTTTTAAAATAATTAAATAGAAATATAAAATGCAATAAGCCAAAAGCTTCTGCATAAGTTGAAAGAAGTATGTAATGTTCACCCTGTATTCTGGAATTGTGTCCCTCATAACATGAACATAATTCCAAGCAAATAACAGTAATTCCCCATTGTCTTTGCCCTGCACTGCTTAAAATAAACATCTTCCTTCAAAAAATGTTCAGCAAACATACAACTATTGATATCCAAGCATGCAGTGATTCAAGAATATGCATCTTGTCTCACATTCTTTTTTTTTTTTTTAAGTTGTGGGGTACAATTCAGGGTTGGATATACAAATGATAATTGTGTAGGTAAAGTTTGGACCTCACTTTGGTCCTTACTTCACCTGGTTTGAGATCAGGTACCCTTATTTATGAGGTGTGCCCCACCTCCCTCCCTTTGCCTCACATTCTTTCACAGACCTTTTTCTGTCTCCTTGAGATGGAAACAAAATAGCGCATTCTTTTTCTGATATTTTTCACTAAGTGATAAACAGACAAGTGTACAAGAATGAAAATAAAGTCTGAGCAACCAGAGTACATGGAATCTTTTTATTTAGGGTTTTTTTCTGGTAGAAAACCATAAAAGGACTGGTTTTTCCACCTCCATTCCTGAATATTTCTAAGACTCCTTTGGTGTTTCACAGAAAAAATCTTTCACATGGAATCAGTGATATCATATTTAAGAAGGAGAAAACCTGTATAAAATAAAATGTTACCTTTCTTGGGAAGGACCTGGTTATTTATTTGCATATGGTGCCATTGTTGCTTCTCTTCTTGAAGGGGTTAGTCTCCATCCACTATGAGTGCAAAACACATTGATGTCAGCATAATGTAGGGAGGCCACTGACCAAATGTCACCCAGTACTACTCTCTGATTTAAAACCTGTGTTAAAATGAAACTTTATCATACCACAGCCCATTCGACTTCATTATGATCTTCCTCCAAAATTTCACTGTTATGATCTTTTTGGTTGATTAAAAACACAGAAATCTTGAAAACTACAAAAAATAAACAAAAAAACTCTGCCAACCCAGAATTATATACCAGTGATAATACCACTCCAAACTGAAAGAGAAATAAAGACTACTAAACAAACAAAAATTGTGGGAATTCATGGCTAGTAGACCTGCCCTTCAAGGAACATTAAAAGAAGTCCTTCAGATAGGAGGAGATTGCTAAAGGTAGGAAATTGGCAGTACAGAAAGAAATGAAGAATGTCAGCAAAGAAATAAGTGAAGGTAAAATAATTCTTTATCTGTATCTTGTAAGACTGAAAGATAACTCTCTGTAGGCCGGGCATGGAGTCTCACTCCAATAATCCCAGCATTTTGGGAGGCTGAGGTGAGAGAATTGCCTGAGCCAATAGGTTCGAAACCAGACTGGGCAACTTGGCGAGACCTCATCTCTACAATAAATCAAAATTAGCTGGCCATGGTGGTACATGCTTGCAGTTCCATCTACTTGGAAGACTGAGGCAGAAGGATCACTTGAGCCCAGTAGGTCAAGGCTGCAGTGGTCATGAGTGTGCCACTGCACTCCAGCCTGGGCCACAGAGTGAGACTCCAACTGAAAAAAAAGAAGATAACTATCTGCTTGTTAATGCATCAACTCAAGCAGGGGCAGATCATTCTTCATACCCCACACACACCCCTATCCATATCTTCAGTTTCTGTGAATAGAGCAGCCACTGCTGACAAGTCTGCATTTTGTGACAGGAAGCTCAGCAAAGTGAATGAATCAGAAAGAAGCGGTCTCATATCAAGTACACTCTTACCAACATACACTGGTCAGTCTAGATTTCAAGATTTGACCACATCATTCTATATGACAGCAGGTGCCCAAAAGACATCTATATCTTAAGATTGGTTTCACAAAGTATTTTTGAACGAGCAGTTTATTAACCACCATTATCATGCACTGGAACCTCTTTTGGTGTAGCTTTTTATTTCAACACACACACACACACACACACACACACATCAACTGAACAACCATATACATATTATACACAGACAAACCATACATACACACACATATACACAATATAAACACACAGCACAAACCTCCCTCAAGTTCTACACACATACAAGGGGGGGAACCAAAAAAGAAAAACAAACTTATTCATACAAAATTGTGTATTTGTTCTTACATGTTTAAACTTCAGTCACCTTCAAAGTACTCTCTGTTTGATGCAATACGCTTATCAAGATGCTTTTTTCACACTCAAACAATTTCTGAACTGCCTTTTTGAGCTTCTGCTGTTTT
This sequence comes from Carlito syrichta, assembly GCF_000164805.1. NCBI lineage: Eukaryota > Metazoa > Chordata > Mammalia > Primates > Tarsiidae > Carlito > Carlito syrichta. The sequence goes on along the minus strand of NW_007233260.1, from coordinate 133,947 downwards.
TTGCTTCACCTCTTCCTCATGACATTTCCTTTGAGAACTTTTTTCATCTGGGGAAACAATAAAAAAGTCTCTTGGGGCAAGATCAGGTGAATAGAGAGGGTGAGACAAGAGGGTCATGCCATTTTGATCAAAACTGCTGAACACTCAGCACTACGTGGGCAGGTGTGTTGTCATGGTGGAAGAACCAGCCACCTGTTTACCACAATTTGGGATATTTATTCTGCAAATCATCACACAACCTTCTCCAAACTTCCAGATAAAACCTTTGGTTGACTGTTTGATCTGAAGGAACAAATTCTGAGTGTACTTTCAGAGGGACCTTCCCTCCACATACACAAACAAGACATACAGACACATTACAATACCACATACATAACACATATCTACAAAATACTAAAGCAAAAATATTAACCACATACATATTCAAGCCACGGGCTCCTATACACCAAATATACACAATGCATCACGTGTATCACAGATACAACACACTACCTACGAAGCACCAATACCACACAACATGTACTTCTCTTTCCTTGTGTCATTGTGCACAAAAGTACCTCCCTGGCTCCTGAAAAAAAAGTTTTTTTCTTTCCCTTGTGAAAAGTCTCAGAAGATAGGCATATCCCCTTCCCCCATTTTTCTATATCACTAAATGAATTCAATAAGATCTTTGCCAGAGAAAGCCCCCTTATTGCTCTCTGGGGAATTAGCTTGCTGTGGATTTAATATAATGAGCAACTCACAAGAGTAAGACTAATCTAATTTGGGACAAAAAGTGATGAAGCATGGCTGTGAAGACTTTTCTCTAGAATTTTCACAGTACTGAATTTCCAGACGTACCAATTTTAGCTCCATAAATCCTTCATCAAGTCCTTTGACATCACTTCATCAAAGTTAAAAGCTTAATTTTTAACTTTATTAAGAACAGGTGCTTGCATAGCTGCAGAGAAAAGGAATGCTTCTATGCTGTTGGTGAGAATGTAACCTAGTTCAACCTTTGGGAAAGCATTGTGGAGATTTCTCAAAGAACTAAAAATTGAGCTTACATACAATCCAGTTATCACTTTTCTGGAAATATACCCATAAGAACATAAATCACTCTATAAAAAAGACCAGCACATGCATGTGTATTGCAACACTATTCACAATAGCAAAAACGTGGAACCACCCATATGCCCATCAAAAGTGAACTGGATGAAGAAAATGTGGTACGTATACATAATGGAATATTATACAGCCATAAAGAACAACAAAACCACGACCTTCACAGCCAAATGGATGCAGTTGGATACTATCACACTAAGAAACAAAGAACTGTGTACCACATGTCCTCACTCATAAGTGGGTCCTGAACACTGGTCACACGAGCACAAGGGTGGGATCAGCAGATGCTGGACACTGCGAGGGGAGGAAGAGGAGGGAGGGAATGTGGCAACACACTGGGTACACCACTATCGGGGGAGAGAGTTCCAGCTAGAAGCTTAAACTTCACCTGCATGCAACTTTCTTATGTAGTAAATCCTGACTTGTACCCTACAACTCTAAAATTTTTTTTTAATTTAACTTTTACTCTTTTCTTCAATCTGTGTCAAAATCATCCAATAGACTAGAAACCTCCTGGGAATCTGTTAGTGATTTCATGATAATAAACAGACATGCTTAGTCTTTTTCCCTTCCAGAAGTGCTCCCAAGATTTCTCTATGAAGGATGGCTCTGTGTACAGTGCTGTTCTCATAGGAATGCTGTGGCTTTCTAAGTGCCCCATAATGTCCTATTAGATTTTTTTCCTCAGTCCTTTTTCTTTCTTCCTTTCTCCCTTCCTTTGTTCCTTTCTCCTTCCCTCCTTCACTCCTTTCATTCTTTCCTTTTTCTCTCCCTCCCTTGCTTCCTTTTCTATTTCTTCCTTTCTTCTTGTTCCCTCCCTCTTTTTTTCCATCCTTCCTTCTTTTTTCCTCCTCACTCTCCTTCTCCCTCTGTCCCCACATCCCTCTTTCAAGGGTCACATCTGTTTAACATTCAGCATACTCAGAAAGAGGTACATTTTATTAAAGCCTGCCCTCTGAAAGATGTGACTTCTCTTGTGACTTTTCCTGGAATGACTAAGTTATGGTTCAATCACCTGTTTAAGCAATACCTGGAAGCACTTTTATCTTAGAACTCTCTGATGTAATCTACTGATCAGTGAGAAATATCTGTGACCTTAACTTAGTGATTTTTGCACTATAGATAATTTATTACAAACTTAACAGAATTTCTTTTTTCTTATTATGCTTTTTAAAATGTCCATTAAATGTTTGGCACATAGATGATGCTCTTTAACTTGAATCAGTTATTTTTTTCTTTAAAGAAATCTTATAAATCGTAAAGCTCTTTGCCCAAGAAACTTTGATGTCTTATTATTCAGTTGCACTTTTTTCTTATTCAGAAGTTCAGGTTCTACTGGCCCTCCTTTGTGTGTTACAGAATTTTTATACTGTCGTTTCTGTTTGATTTGGCAACTTCTTGCACTTTCTGGAGAGGAGACCCTTTAAATGATTAGAAGGCCTGGGTCAGCAGTTGTTCATTGTCCATGTTTTAAGTAAAGAACAATCCCACCTGGCATCAATGTTCTAAGTTCTGAGTACTAATTAACTAAGACAGAATCATGTTTCTGTTTGCTGACCCCAAAGTTTTCTATTGCTCTGTGAGATTCTTTGAAATTGCTTTTTCTGCTATGGCCAAACCACCTTGAACGTGCCTGATCTCCTCCAGAATTGCTTCTTCTGTATTCTATGTTTTACTTATTACGTTTTTAAATTTAGCATTTAATTGTTTAAGCATTCTCAAAAAAATAAAACATTCCAAAATAACCATGTACCTATTAACCAACTTCAACAATGATCAGTATTTGACCATTTGAGTTTCCACAGCCAGTGGTTGTCTTCTATTGCATTTTAAAGCAAATCATTTCTATTCCTTCTATGAAAAGTTTTAGAATGGGTATCTAATTCATTAGGACTTAAAAAAAAATATCTAACATGTTATCAGCATATCTAGTAAATAAACAAAAACCATTAACATCATCTGATATCCAAACATTATAATAATTTTCCCAGTTGCTTCAAAGCATTCTCCTTTATATTTGCTTTATTAGTGAGGATCCAAAATGGATCCACATAATGGCACTGAACTGCTAAGGCTCTCATGTCTCTTTTATTTTGTAACAATTCTCTCTTACATCATCTATTAGCTATTACTTAAAATAGCAACAATAAAAAAGGATGGCCATTTCCAGAGTGTCTTTCATAATTAGTTTGACTAATTGTTACCTGATGGTCATTTGATGTATTTCTTTATTCACTTACATCCCGTAAACTGTTAGGTATGTATTGATGCTTGGTTAGATTTAGGGTCTTTGCAGATAATCAAGTTAAGATGAGGTCATTAGAGTAGACCATAATCCAATATGATTGATGTCCTTATAAAATCAGGAAATTTGAACACAGAAACAGATGCGTACAGAGGAAAGATGATGTGAAGACTCACAGAGGTCTTTTAGAAGCCAAGAAGCATCTGAGGCTGCCGGAAGCTAAAAGAGGGGCATATAACAGATTCTTCCTCACAGCCCTTAGAAAGAATCAGTCACGTGAAAACCTTGATTTTGGATTCTAGAACTGTAAGACAATAAATTACTGTTATTTAAGCCGTTCATCTTGTGGCACTTTGTTAGGGTATCCCCAGAAAACTAAACCACATGCCCACTTGATTATCACTATCACTGCTAACTCAACATGTCCCAAAGTCAAACCATTCTCTTCCCCCTGGAAAGCATGTTTCCCTGCTTTGTCTGGCTTAGTTGTTAAGACCACTGTGTATCCAGTCTCTCAAGTTTGAGACTCAGAACTCAACTCCTTTCCTCTCCTTCTGCATTCATCTAATAAAATACCATGATCTTCCAATTCTATCATATAAATATTTTTCATATCTTTCTTCTCTTCTTCTCTGCTCTCCCTACCCTAGCTTAGTCCTCAGCAATGCTGTTTAGACCACTGCACAGGTGGTTATTTAACTAGCCTTTCTGATTCTCAAATTAGGCCAGAGTGTTCTGTCTAGAGACAAATTCTGTCCATGTCAATATTGCTATGATCCCTCCTACCTCATAGGATACACTGCAAACTCTCTAACATGACAAACAAGACTTCCAGACTCTGACCACACAAACTTTTTTAAACTTATATCCTATCTCTTCATAATTTATGTAGGCAGGCAATTTCCTTCAAAATACTGAGGGTGCCAAAAAACTGTATACACATTTTAAGTGGGACATTTGCTCAAAAGATGGTGTTGATCAAATGTATGCTAGCATCACCATAAGACAAGCTGGACTGTCAAAGAAAATGGTGGAAGCATGGTTACGCAAAAGTCATAGTACATTGCTACTGTAATACAATTCAATTTCAAAAAGTAATACATAGATAACATCTCTTAAAATGTGTATATATATTTTGGTGCCACCTATATACCCTGCTTTTTGTTTTCATGCTCAAGTCGGGCTCGAGTATAAGAAACTTTGCCATAATACTCCTCGTTAAACATTTAGCTCAAGAATTACTTGCTGAAGGAGATCTCCCCTGTACCTTTCAGCTTGGGATTGGAACCCTTCATCTAGTTTCCCATATGCCCTACATGTTCTTCTGCTATTATACCTAAGACATTGTACTGCTGTCTATTATTAGGTCTGGAAGGCTGAGGCGGAAGAATCGCCTGAACCCAGTGGGTCAACACTGGGGTGGCCATGAACGTGCCATCACACTCCAGCCTGGGCAACAGAGATTCCTATTCAAAAAAAAAAGAGG
>NW_007233260.1:114674-129031 GCF_000164805.1 Carlito syrichta | reverse complement strand
GGGGGGGGGGGGGGGAGAACAGTAATTGTGTCTCATTTATGCCAGTGTCCCAAGATCCCAGATTCTGGACCATAAGATGATCTCAGTAATTGTTGTTGAGTTCTTTCATGCTTGGACCTCTATATTCTTGCCCTCATTTTTCACCCAGAACTATTGTCTATTCCATCACCTAAACATGAAATGATTTCATGACTCTAATCTCTATTCTACAGGGTAGAAATTGGAATGGGAGTCAATCCAGAACACGGTCTAGGATCCTCTAAACATTCTCTGATCCACTGACAGAAAATACGATTCCATTCATGTTTTGAGATTTATATGTGATTTAACCACTGAAATATTTAAATCCCGGAAAAAAGATGACAAACTTACACTGGGCAATTTTGAGATAGTGTTAAAAGGGACAACTTACACATGACTGGACAGATGGTAGGGAAACCACAAGAGTTTCTGAAAAACCCCATAAATAGCAAAATAAAGGCAAAAAAAATGCCCAAGGCCGGGTGCAGTGGCTCATGCCTATAATTCCAGCACTTTGGGAGACAGAAGCAGGAGGACTGCTTGAGCCCCAGAGTTCAAGACCAGCCTGGGCAATATAGTAAGATCTAGTCCTTACACAAAAATTAAAAAAAAAAATACCCAAGCATAGTGTCATGTGCCTGTAACCCCAACTACTTGGAAGGTTGAGGTCAAAAGATCACCTGAACCCAGGAAGTCGAGGCTGTACTACAGCATGGGCAACAGACTGAGACTCCAATTTTTTAAAAATGGCCCAAGGGAACTGGGGAAGAGAAAAGTTACTAGAATGTGTGGAGAGGGCTTCCTGCTGGGAGCTTTGAACTATAGTGGAGCGATCAGCCACCTGCAGAGTCCTCAGAAGAGACCATCAGAGATAAATATTTCATGTCCTCACCTTGCGCCACTGAAAATCTAGCAGAAGCCAGTGGACAAGGGAGTGTGGGATACAATTCACACAGGTCAGCTTCTTGAGATATGGAATTCTTCCTGAGGAGAGGAATGGAATATACACAGGGAGGAGCACGTGGACAATATCCAATCAATAAATACGCATTAATATTAATTTTCACAAACAGGTAAAATAACTGCCTTAGTGAGGTTGCCACTCTGGATTAAGAGTTTTAAATCATTGTTTCTTGAATCTAGAAATAGAATCTAACATATCGGCTCCCACACAGCAACTCTTCTTAATCCATTGTTAATCCATGAAGGTGACAATTGGAGGTGACTTCCTAAATCAATCAAATCAACTAATAATTTGGAGTTCTTGTGATCCCTGATTTTCCCAAGTTCCTCTGGGATCTTAGATGCCAAAGGCTTCAAAGGCAACTGAAAACAGGTATCATCAAACCAAGAGTGGTTTGCAAATGAGAAGAATGAACACCTGCCTCATGACATTGCTGAAGGATTAACTAGAAAGTGTATTGAAAAAGCTTAGCCTGGCTGTGCATGGTGACTCATACCTATAATCCCAGCAATTTGGGAAGAAGAAGTGGGAGGATCATTTCAGTCCAGAAGCTAGAGACCAATCTAAGCATCATAGCAAGACCTGGTCTCCACAAAAAATAAAAAATAAAAAGACTTAGCTTTGTGCTTGCTACCTGTTAAGTGTTTCCAACAGGTGACTATTTGTGTCTCAAAGTTATTTGTGTCCTGTGTCCATTCTGAATGAATATTTCCAGTAGTGTCTACTCTAATAGATTGGTGTCAGTGCAGTGCCTAGCTAGACAAGAACGTGTGAGTTTGTATGTGTGTGAGATTGAATTAATAAACACCTGAGGGAAGAATAATAATCACTGGAAAAAGGCATCAACACCATGAAGTCATGGACTTTTGAAACTAAGAGTTAGCCGGGCTCGGTGGCTCAGCCTGTAATCCCGCGCCTTTGGGAGGCTGAGGTGAGTGGATTGCCTGAGCCTGCGGGTTCGAGACCCGCCTGGGCGGGCAAGACCTCATCTCACAATAAATCAAAAAAAAAGAAAAAATTAGCCGGGCGTGGTAGCGTGCGCCTGTAGTTCCAGCTACTTGGAAGACCGAGGCGGAAGGATAGCCAGAGCCCAGCAGGTCGAGGCTGCGGTGGCTGGAAGTGGCCACTGCACTCCAGTCTGGGCGATAGTGAGACTCCAACTCAAAAAAAAAAAAAAAAAAAAAGAAAGAAAGAAACTAATAGTTTATATTACTGAGTTCAATACTACTCTCATCAGAATCCAGGAAACTTGTTTTTCAACTTGATGTGACAGACAAACTTTAAGGTGACATGCTCTGTTTTGACACTAGGAAGAATCAGGTTTTCACAAATATTATTAGTTCTCTATGGAGGACAATTTGACAATACATGTAAAAGTTTACATGCATTTACTTCTCTATTCAGCAATTCCATATGCAGAAATTTACTCCATGGAAACAGTTGCACAAATGTATGACAAATGAACAACGTTTTTACTGCAGCATTGCTCAAAGATTGGAAACAACTCAAATATTGCTCAGTAAGTTTTTTATGCACTGATATGAAAAGATTCCAGTGGTATATTAAGTGAAAAAAACCTAGTATATAAACCATAGCAGCATACAAAGAACATATATTTTGTGTAAAAAAAAAAGTTGGGAAAATGAGAATATTTATACATGTAAACTTGCATTTTCAAAAACAATAGAAAAATATGTAAGAAATTTTAAAAGTACCTATGAATTGGAATGGGAGAATAGGGCAGATTAAACAAGAATGAGAGAAAGATTTTTTTTTTATCCTCCTGTTTTGCAAAAATTTAAAATGTTAAACCTTGTTATTAGCAATTAAAATCCTAAAATTAAATTATATTAAAGGAAATGCAATGAAAATAAGACCATCCTTTGTTGTATATAATCTAAACAATGAAAAGAATTTAGCTCTCACCTGATTCAAGTGGTTCATTTCACAGATAAGTAAGGCCATCAAGGTTAGGTGACTTACTAAGAAGATACTCTTAGAGCAACAGTGTATTGACTTCCTAACCTGTGAAGTTCTGCTATCTGGTCACAGTTTGTCTTTCCTTTCATTCCCTCCTCTTCCTTGATCTCTGAAGGAGGGAATCCCACACAGCCTCACACCATACATAAATTGTTCCTAACAGCTAGCTTCAGGATACCTACAATTCAGCAGCGGGACCCTCCTTTTCTGGTCCCCAATTCCCTGGCTTGAGGTTCTGGTTTTATTGCCTGCTTCCTTCCTCCTCCTCTTTAAGAAAATGCAAAGTCATTCTTTCCAGAGGCTTTCTGATCTCAAAACCTCCAACCTGCCGGCAAGCATGCTCCACAGACTCTGACTACGCTAGGAAGTTCAGCTCTATGTTGGCCACTTACATGTTTTCAACAAATGAACCCAACCAAAATGGGAAGGACACTTTCTGAGTACAAAAAGTGATGGTATAATGGTAACTCAGTGCCCTTATGAACTGTCACTAACAGGTATGATATAGGATATATTCAGCCTCAATTGTGTATTTTGTGAAAATTCAGAGAACTGCACGCAATTGTTCACTTTTCTCAATATGTTATCCAAAAATGTTTATGTAAGTCTTATTTAGGACTTTATGTACTCTTAATAATGTCTTACTTTCAGTATATGCTGTTTATGTTTCTCTGTCACAATTTTCTCAAAGGGAGACTCAGTCGTGTATAATATTTTATTATATATACTTCCAGCAGATTGTTTAGTTTACAAATTTTGACTGGATTGACTATAAATTTTTGCATATGGCTCTTAAAAGTATGCCATTCTATGAATATTAGGCTAACATAGAACCATTTCAACCAGCTCCAATAAAAAATAAAGCCCATTGAGATTAATCAGAATCCAATTTAACCAGATTGCATTCCCTATGTGGTAATCCTGGGCCTATTCCCCTGATTTTGGGAACAAGGGAGAGACAAGATTCTATAATCTTGCCAAGTCCGGCTGCTATCAAATGTATTTCAATCCTGGAAACAGATATCTGGATTCCAATTCTAAATGTTCTATTTATAGCTATGTGTTATAGGGCCAGGTACTGAGCTCTCCATGGCCCTCAAATTTCACCTGAAAAATGAGAATAATAATAGAACCAACCACAAGGCACAACAATAACAATTGAATAAGTTCATGTAAGTTAATTATAATTATGACTACTAACAGCCCACTATTCTTGCATTCTTGGATTGATCTCTTCTTATTACTGATAGACTATTTTTTTAATGGATGGAATAATATTATTTATTTTGCCAATATTTTAGCTAGAGTTTTATTTAGCATATATACTTGTGCTAAGTTTGTAGCCTGTATGTGTCATTTTTGCTGTACTAGCCTTGTTAAGAGAGAGAGAGAGTTAAAACCTTTCCATCTCAATCTATATTCTGAAGTATTTTCTTTTTTTCTTAATATACCTACTTTTACAACAGTTTTAGTGTTATAGAATTATTGAGTTCCTGTATACTTCACATGAAGTTTCCTCTGTTGTTAACATCTTATATTATTGTACATTTGTTGCAATTAATAAGCCTACATTGATATATTATTATTAACTAAAATCCATACTTTATTCAGATGTCTTCGTTTTCTGTTTTTGTTTTTACCTAATGTCTTTTTTCTCTTCCCGAACCCCATTTTAAGTACCACATTACACTTAGTTGTTATATCTTTTGGGGTTCTTCTTGGCTTATGACAGTTTCTCAGTCTTTCCTTGTTTTTAATAAATTGGATAACTTTGAAGTGTACCAGTCAGGTATTTTGAGGCATGTCCCTTAACTTGAATTTGTCTCATATTTTTCTCATGATTAAACTGGAGTTATGCATTATTGAGAGGAAGACCATAGAGGTATACTGACATTCTACTACATCATATTAAAATGTCATCAACATGCCTTTCCCTGTTGATGTTGACCTTGATCCCCTGGCTTAGGTAGTGTTGGCCATATTTCTCCACTGTGAAATTACTTTTTGTATTCCTCCTTTTCTTTTAGATAGTTGTATAAATTCGCTTATACAAATATATTCCGGAAGAAGTCATATACACCAGTCCACACTTAAGGAACAATGAGCTATGCTACATGTTCTTAAGGTGGGTGTCCACATAAATTACTTAGAAGTTTTCTGCACAAAATGAATATGCATTTTCTACTTCTTAAGAATTTCACATAATTATTCTAGTGAAACTACCAGGACAGCATTTTTTTGTCTTAAAAGGAGTAAGTTATTGACATTTTAAATATTAAAATTTTGATAATTAAATTTATAATTATAATTATTTTATGATTATAATAAATTTGCATAGTTATAATTTCTAAAAAATCATTTACTTATCTACTTTCCCCATAATTAGCATATCATATATTTCAAATGCTTTTGTCTCTTATTTTCTCATGATTAACAGTTGTATTTAATCTCTCCATCTGATTATCTGAGTAGTGGATTGTTCATTTTATTGTTGTGAGTGGAATCTTCTTTAGCAAAGAACCAGCCTTGGGTATATTATTCATTTCAATTCCCTTCATGATTTGAGGTTATGTTGTCTGTTTTGTTCTTCTACATACTTTTTTTGAAGTTGTAGATTCAGTGGACTACATGCTTAATTAACCAGTTTTCATTTATTATTACATAATCTTTGTTTTCGTCCCTTGTTCACTTCTATCATCTCATGCTTCACCATCTTGATAGCCCCTTGCAATTTACATGATTATTTCAAGTCTTAGCTCTATGTCACTGCTTTGATTCTCTGTAGTGATGATTCCTCTCCTGCTGCTGCTAATTTCATTTGAATTCTGCAGTGACTTTTTTTTCCTCTCTCTCATCTATGTTGGGATCTTCTTTCGTATTTTCCTGTTGTAATACTTCCCACTCTAAGCTCTATTATTATCATTGCTATCATCATCATCATTATTATTACTATTGTTGAGAACTTGAAGAAATTGAAGATAAAAATATTGAAGGTGAAAATAGTCTCAATATCTCTGAAATAAAACTAGCACAGCAGTGTAATGTAATGGACAACAAATGCTGGTTTGACTCCAGCTGCTGCCTCTTTTTACCTGGATTAATCAGATGAGTTATTTAATCCCTTGTTGCCTGAGTTCCAGCTCCTATAAAATAAGGATGATGCTAGTAGTATCTTCTTTGAAGAATTGTTGTTGTGAGGAGTCAATGAAGTAATTCATATGAAATGGTTAGAACAGTGCCTGACATAGAGCTTGCACTCACTATGTGATAGTTATTATAATTAACTATTATCTTTCCTAAGTGAACTTGTTGATTTCTCTTCTATCTCACACATTATTTTTATCTTCTTTACTAACACATTTACATAGACCCTTCTTGTCCACCCCTTTCAGCCTTGGGCTACATAGGCCATTCGTGTATGACTTTGTTTTCATATGTTGAAACCCCTGCACAGGGCCACCTTTGCTGGTTTGAGCCAGGAGAAAATTCCAGGATGTGGGCTCATCATGTCTGTGGTCTACCCAAATTCTGAACAATGCCACTCCAAGCTCAGTCTGTTGTGATTCCAACTATGCGCATCACAAAGTGGGCAATATTCAGGTCAAGGCTGCAGTGGCAGGAAGCATGCCATTACACTCCAGCCTGGCCAACATAGTGAGACTCCAACTACAAAACAAAAAAGAGAAGAAAGAAAATTACCATTATTCATAGATAATGATGGTCATCTAAAAAAGCCCAAGAATCAACTCAAAGCTATACTAAGATAACTTAGCTATACATTTTTTAATTTAAAAAATTAAATATACTAAATATAATTCCAATATTCCTGCCCACATTTTTAAGAAAATGTGATGAATAAATATCAAATTCAGAAAATAATAAGACAGAAGTCTTAAGTTTTATAAGACATGCATAGGAAACACAGGAAGCAAACTATGGGACAATACTTGACTGAGGAAAAGCTGAACCCACGTTCAGCAGTCTTACTATTCTCTTATATTAAAATTGTACTATTATAATTATTACTTTGTCTCTAATGAATCTAATGAATTTAGTGCAATAAAACACAACTTCAAAAACACTGCAATTGGTCTTTTTTAAATTGGCACACTGGTTATAAACTTTCCAGGAAGAATAAATGTCAGGGACCGACTGCAAAGGTCTGCCTTCTGACATAGTCAAGGAGACTGATGACCCCAGACGGCATGGCATGTCCAGGAAAGCGGTGGTTCTGCTTCTTCTGCTTTGCTTAGACATGCTGCCAGTGGAAATCCTAGGGGTTGAGAAACTACAACTTGCCAATCAACCACAGAAAATAGACTCCGGGGGATTGCGGGGAATTTTATCTACTCACCCTGTGGTTATAGCACAGAGAGGAAAAATTATAGCCCGTCCTGTAGTGACGTGCCTAGATATTCCCATTAAATTACCAGACAAATCTTTATACCCACTTAAGGGAAACCCGCAACATTATGCTAGAAACTGGCGCTGGTATTATAGGGGCCCTGGAGGTCGGCCTGCCTATGCAAGAGCAGGAATTCATTTCCCCTGCCAATGAATTATAAATGAAAACTATAAATATCATGTGTTCCTTAAAGGCAAACTGGAACCATTTGGTCTTGATTGGAGATGAGTCAGAGAGATATAGGGCTGTAGATGGAGGCCCACTAAGTGTAGATTGTTGTGCAGTTTGTACCAGCAGGACCCCGAGAAATGTCAGTGTTCCGAAGATTGGTTTCTCTATGATTACACAAATAACAGTTTAGTCCCTTGCGGCAGAAAATATTTGCTAAAGTGTCCCTGGCTATAGTTAAATATATAACAGGTTGACCTTTGTTGTTACATGATTCCTAGGAAAAGATTAGACATTAGTTTTAATAGAAGGTTTATGTTTAATTTTGAAAGATCATGGATATTTAAGTATAGTGTAATGGTGTTTCTGTGTTGTGAGTGTATTTAGCTTTAAAGGAATAATTGCATAAGTTTTTGCTTCATAGCTTTAAGGAAAATGATTGTATCTAATTGTTAAGGTATGAGAAGAGTATGTAAAAGGTTTCACATGACTGTGCACCTAACCGTAAAAATATGAGAATACTCAGAAGGTTGCACATAACTATCATCAATGTTCTAAGAAAACTGTTTTGGGAAATTTGAATGACTTTAAGAAAGATTTTTCATGTATGTTACCTAAAAAGTTATGTAACAAAAAGGTATATATACTAAAGGCTTGCTGTCAATAAATGAACAGTCCCACGCAAGCACTGGGTCTGTGTCTATTCCTTTACCAATGCCACTCATCATTCGGGAAGCCCTGAACCTGCTGGAAATGGACTCTGGCAAATAAACAGCTGATCATAGAAAATAATATCTTCAAAAATGAAAATAATAAAAGTTTTTTGACTTGCCTGATATTTACATAATTAAAATTTAGACCAATGAATATATTATAATGGGTCCAAGTAGCAACAAATATTAAACTAAATATTAAACCCAGAAATAGACATAACTATATAGACATTTATTTTATTAGAAGTTAGTGTTTTAAGTCACAGGTACATAAGTGAATTATTTTTAAAAAGTAATGTTGGTAAAACTCAAGCACTTGGAAAACTAAGCCAAATCCCTACTTATGCCATGCAATAAAAGTCTACTGATGAACTAAAGACATTAAAAAATAGGCCATGAATTTTCTAAGAAACATTTATATGCACCTGTTACAGGCTGAAAAGAAGACAAGTTTGTTATATTGGAACCATCATTTAGAAAAGACTTAGAAACTTGTATTAAGAAACTTTTTTTTGGTAACTGAGTTGGGCTAAATGTAGAAGCCACTTGAATTTAATAATGCACATTTTTTTCTTCTTCCTTCACCCACACCCCATTGCCTTTAGATCTGTTGCTGGTATTGAAGGGAACACAACCATCTACATTGAGCCCCCTGATAAGCAGGAGACTCAAAAGAAACTGCACATCCCTGGAAAAGCCTCCACCAGACCTAGATAAGAAATGGACTCTGCTAAAATTCCCTAAAATCCAGAAATGTATCTGTTCCCTTCATCTCTAAATGACAGTGGCTTTATTACAAGTCTTTGTATTAATTTTAAGAATAATGTTTAATCCATATGAACCAAAACTCCCAGAATAAGCAAAAGACTGCAACCAGCTGAAAAGTACACAGTCCCAAATTGTTCAAGGTAATTGTAACTTAGAATTACAAAATTGATGTAATCTAAACACTGGTTTATGACAGTAACTGTTTGGGAGTCTAAACACTTTCTTGTGAATAAAAGTCAACAGACCAACCAAACAGAGCTCAAATTCTATGATCAATCAGGGCTCAGCTGTGTTGACCAATCAGAACTCTGCTGTGCCGCCCAAGCAGAAGTAAGTGAGTTTTAATCCTTTATTTATATAAGAAAACCTAGTTGGGAATCTGACCAGAAAACTGCTATAAAATTTGAGTCTTCTCTGTTCTCTGGGAAATACTTTCCTTCTATACTAGACTGTGCTGTGGTTTGCAGAGTATTCACTGGAGTAGTCTACTCTAAATTCCTATTCAGAGAATTTTTGTTCCCATTCTTAGTATCAGAAGGAGGATTTTAAGTGACCTCCGGCTTTCCTAGCACTGTTGGTGCCTCTTGAACTCAGTATCTTAATGGTGCCAGTGAGGAGGAAGAATGCAAGGTAAGTCTCCAGTTGAGACCTCCCATGCTTTATTTCAAGCTTTAGACACTATGCCTTCCCTTTAGGCCCTCTCCATCTGGACCTCAGATGGTTCCCACCATCCAGACCCCAGAGGAGTCTCTCCCAGCTGATTCCGAGTTTTAGTGGGACCGTCCTATTTGAAGTTGATCAGTCAATAAGATTTTGTGGGGATGCTCACTAAGAGTACTGGAAGGGATGCATTTGTCAGGTCAGTGCAATGGGTAGCCCACGTTTTGAGTTTTTCCCTGGTGAGCCACCTCCTCGCACTCTACCTGGCTTTATAAACAAAAATTTTGGTCTAGGGAGTTGTAATTGGCTAGGTCGCTGGACAAAAATTGAGGATAATCTTAAATCTTGAGGACTAAACTTGCCCTGTTTTCTCTTATCCAAATTCCTAAAGATACTTGGAAGTCATTGCCTGATAGACTCCCCAAACAGTGTTTTATTATCCTATTGTTTTTCAACCTGACTCTGACATAACATCACATAACAAACAAACAAGGAAATCAAAATATCTTATGGCCCTAAAAACCCATCTCTTATGAATTATTGGACTCCCAGGGAGCCTTGTAAGACATCTGTCTATCCTTTGTGAAGTCAGTCACATTTTAACTTCATCTACATATTAACAAACCAAGTCTTTCCACCCTTTGTCTCAGCAAAACATTTTAACTTCATCTACATATCAACAAATTTAGAGTTTCACTCTTTGTCTCAGCATAACTTTTTATCTCCTGAAAAGAACTAAATTTCACCAGTCAAGAAATCTTTAAATCCACCTATGAATTACAAATCTAGGCTTGGAAATGTCCCTCCTTCTTGGACCAAATGAATGAAAAAACACATATATTGACTTATGGTTTCTTGTAACTTCTGTCTTCTTAAAGTGTTTATAACCAAGCCACCCTTTGGGTGGGGAGGGACACACATTCTCAGGACCTCCTTAGGATAGTTGTACCCTGCTTAAGCCCTCAAGTTTGGCTCAAGAATAAACCATTTAAAAATATTTCGCAGGGTTTGGCATCTTTTCATCAATTTGGGGCCTCACAAAAGACTTCAGGAATGCCAGAGGAGTCTTTCCAGACTTTAGAGACCCCCACTAAAGTCTGTCCATATTGTCACAGCCCCTAAAGAAGGGCATGACAAGGGTGCAAGCGCTCCTGTACATTCCTAAGCAATATCTCTGAGAGCTCATAAAAAGTGCACTTCCCCTTTTCTCCTGTACACTCCCAGTAAGTAGCTTCAGGGGATCCTTGACTTCCCTATAGTTTATGCCCAATCAACTGAAAGATGTAAGTTTCCATTTATTCCTTTTTTCTAAATGATTATAAGTTTGAATAATATAGTATCAATGTAATCATAAGCCTTGTGATTTATATAACTTTTGTATCAGCGTAATCTTAAGTTTTGTGATTTGTGTAATGCATTGTGTCTTAGGCCTTGTAAACTCCCTTTACTCTGTGGTAAGCTTGATTACCGTTTCTGCCAGGCCATACTGATAAAAGCTATGAGATACCTCTGATACCAGGAAGCCTGAACCAAAAAATATCACTGTCACTAAATGCAGCTGAAACTCAAGTTCTATACAATGCTCTGTTGGTCATGTGGCTAATGTATAGGTACTAACAACTCTGGACTTATAAGAGTGAACTGTAAAAGCCTAGAGAGTAAACAGAACCATTTTAGAAAGACCTCAAGTCTAGCTCTGCTCCCTGGATTTGAGCTCAGAAACAAACTTCTTTCTACCAGCTCCCTGCCCCTTTGATTTGTTGTAGCCGAGCATTACTGATAACATAACAACCGGAGTTAGGTACCCGCAGGGGCCCATTGCAGTCCCACTGACTTCAAGCTTCTCTTTAGGTGTTTCTGGTAAGTTTCTGCTGAGCTTCAGACCTCCCACTTTAGGTCAATGGTCCCTGGATTTTAATTCCTAGGAAATAATTTGAGAACCAAATGTTGGTTCTGAGATTCATTCTAAAGGCCCTCTCCACTGCCTTCCCCTCCCCTCAACACTCCAAAGGAAAAAAAAATCTCTTGATAGGCCTGTCTGTGCGTTTGCATAAGGAACTGAACTGGTATTTTTGCAGGTAATTGAGAGAGAGACTGACTTGCTCAGCCCCGAAGAGAGGGGCATTTGCTTCTCCCATCTGAAAGTTGGCCCTAGGTGACTGGGAGCTCTGTGGGAGTATCTGGGGCTTTAACTCCCGTGATCTACAACAGCCCTACAGGAAATCTCCCACAAAATTAATTTTAAAAAGATATTAAAAAGACTTGTCCAGGAAACACATATAATAGCTGATCCCTCACTGTTTTTAGCTCTCTTGGCTGTTATAGACCTCCAAAGAGAAAACCAGGATGCATAAGAAGGTGGAAACTCAGTGGTAAAGCACTGTGGAGTCTTGCCCACATGCAGCATATTCTCAATCTACAACACAAAACCCTAGGCCACAGTTCAGTTCTTCCTTTTAGGAAAAAAAAAGAAGGGGAAATAAATTGTCTAAAAGAGGAAGGGCAAGGAGAATAGCCCCGCCAGGCACCCCAAGAGGTTTTATGGCATGCCAGGTTCTCTGAGACTCCAGCTGGCAGATATTAAGGCTTGTTTTGTATGCATATTTTGAGACTGACAAGTTTTAGCAAGGAAAATTCAAAGCACTTATGGTTAACCTGCAACTATAGGACTAAATAAAGTCTTCTAAGCTCTCTTTTCTGTCTGTTTTGAATCTTCTGTTTGCTATACTACAGGTGCTGAGATAAAACTCACTGTTTCTAGGTTACTTGGAGATTTTTGTCTTACACTCAGCCAGTTCTAACCAAGATGTAAACATTGAAAACTCGTTTGAAGCTGAAAAAGAAAAAAGGGAGGGGGGAAAAAAGAACAAAAAAAAGGTAAAAGAGATTTTTAAAATCAAACTGCCATGGAAAAATTTGCTTTACCCAAATTTTTATCCACAGCCCTTATTAGATTACCTGTTGAGACAAACAGAATTTCACCATATAAACAGGCTCTAATTTTGTCAGAGATATAATTTGGATATAGCTATTGTTAGGGTACTAGACAGAGTGAGGGTGGAGAGGCAGAGAGAGGCGCAGCAGAGAGGGACACAGCACCGTCAGAGACAGCAAGTCAGAGGTACCATGCTGGGAACCCAGAGATTTGAGTAAATGCAAAGAATTGCAACACAAAGAGGTGAGAGAAGAAAAAGATTTATTCAAGAAAAGTTCACCCCCCATGGACAGGGAGTGGGCCTACACTCTAGGTGAGTGTGGCGTCATAGCCCCCCAGAGTCCTGGCTTAAAGCCTTCTCTTGGAGATGTTGCACGTGACTGCTGTGACTGCTG
Source organism: Carlito syrichta (assembly GCF_000164805.1). NCBI lineage: Eukaryota > Metazoa > Chordata > Mammalia > Primates > Tarsiidae > Carlito > Carlito syrichta. The sequence continues at coordinate 116,022 of NW_007233260.1, read as the reverse complement.
TGACTTCCTTATCGACCACCTGTGGATGTCTTGGACAACCTGTGACACAGAGACCCATTAATGTTCGCCCATATTATCATAGACCCAGAGAAGGGCATGAAAAGGATTCTAATTCTCCTGCACCTTCCCAAACAACATTCCTTAGAGCTAGTGGAGGTTGGACCTCCCCTTATCTCCTAGGCGTTCCCAGTGGGTAGCTTCTGGGGATCCTTGACTTCCTTGTAGATAGTGCCCATTCTACTGGAAGATCGAATCCCCACCTACTCTGAGCAGTTATAACTTTTGTAATTGCAAGCTTCATGACTTTTACAGTCCTTGACCAATATATGATATCTTAGGCCTTGCAAACTTCCTTTACTCTAGGCAAGCTTGATTGACACTATGAGATACCTGATACCTGACACCAGGAAGTCTATTTCTGAAAAGACAAAGTCGGCAAAGTTAATTTTACTTAAAGTGTGCATTGCTCCAGAAGCATAGCTTCTACTTTCTCATCATGTAGTGGGAAGACAGAGAGATGGTGACACCAAGACTATCATAGGAAGTGGCACTTGATTACGCTGGCAGGCCCAGCAGGCTCAAGGGGCTAATGTGTCTAAATCGAGCCCCCCAGAATGGGAGAAGTGGGGTCTTATATCCTTGTTTAGGTAAGGGAGGGGTCGTGTTGAGTGATTACATATTTCCTTTGGAATCTTACAAGGTTGTACTGAGCAAAACCAGATTTTTCAAAGAACAAATGGTTTCCAGGAACTGCAGGGTTGTAAACCATTAACTTCAGAAGAGGGGTTTTGGATAAGTCTGTGAATTAGTTACTCTTTTGCATTTCCATGAAATGGCCAGTCTCTGGCCATTTGGCCTTTCTTAAACAAAACTTGCCCGGTGCCTGGTGAGTCTTTAAAGCTTGCAGCTTTCCTTTCAAAAGGAAATACCTTTAACTGCTACCAACCCCCCTTTCTGCCACAATCATTGTGTCAGGGTTTAAGAACAAGATGAAAAATGGCTTCCCACTCTCGGACTGTCCTTTTAGCGGTCCTTTATAAAATGATGAGTTGTTAGTATTTCATGATTAGAATTTCCAAGAGAAAAGCTATTGCATTTCTATTTGTCTATGTTTATGTATGTTTAAATGTGCTTATGTGTACATACATGTTATGTGCCATATCTAACATACTACCAGACTGGCTTATAAGTGAATGAGTACTCATAAATTAAATAAATAGATATAAATGTTTTCCAAGTTCATATTGAGGGGACAAAAATAGACTTAAGTTAAGAGCATGCTATTGAGAGACCCAAGAAACCAGGAAACTTAAAAAGCCATACTTGCTGTAAAAGTAGTGTTTAGTTC
>NW_007233260.1:113263-114373 GCF_000164805.1 Carlito syrichta | reverse complement strand
TCGTTTGCGATATTTTATAAATTCCCAGAATTAGTATATGAATTTCTACCCCACATTCACTGTATGTTTTGCAGCATTCATATTTAAAACTTTGTTAAGTTTGACTTTTGTTGTCCCATAATGACCATGTTATGTTACGTAAATGTTAAGCAAACAAGCTTTCCTAAGCATACCTTGGGGTGAATTAGTAAACTTAAAGGGCTAAATGTAACCTTTTACCTGCCGGCTCAGGTTACTATATACGCAGTGACTGTATGGATCTAACTTATCTACCTTTCCACTCTGCCCGTTAAGTGGGTTTCTGTCAATCACGGGCAACCCACAAAAGGCACCAACCAATACCAAGTGTGCCCGTACCCATTAGGAGAAATTACCCAATCATGTAAAATCAAGTTTAAAGTTCTTTCCCCTCCCTCTGTAATTGTGCATAAAAACTGCTTGCCATTGTGAATCGGGGCTCTGGTTCCTGAAACTTCTACGGGCTTCATGCGTGAGCCCAGACTCGAGCCTGAATAAAGACCCTCGTGTGTTTGCATCGGAGCTGGCTCTTTGAGGTCTCTCTCTCTCTCTCTCTCTCTTTCTCTCTCTCTCTCTGATTAGAATCTCAGGTTCAACAATATGACCCTAATGATCTTTGGTAAATAAAAATGGTTTCAAAATTATTGATAAAAATAGAAATGTCTTCAAAATTGCCAGCCTACATTTTTGTCTATGTATACTAATTAGATGTGTTACATTTGCCTCTGCTGTATATTTTAAGGTGCCAGGGTTTGACATGATGGCTATAAAACTATAAACTCAGTCAAAAACAGAATTATCTTTGTGTGTATTTTTTCTTGAGAAGTAAGACTGATTTAAGATTTTTTTGATTCAGTGAAAACTACTAGATCTTCTGAGTTATTGACAAAATGCTCATGTATTTAACTTTAAGATTCTTATTTAGGTAAACATCTGATATTCACAGTTTATAAAAATGGTTAGCTAGGCTCAGTGGCTCAACCTGTAATCCTGTGCCTTGGGAGGCTGAGGTGAGTGGATTGCCTGAGCCTGCTGGTTCAAGACCCACCTGGGCAACTTGGTGAGACCTCATCTCTACAATAAATCAAAAAA
>NW_007233260.1:12729-113080 GCF_000164805.1 Carlito syrichta | reverse complement strand
GGAGCAGCCACTGCACTCCAGTCTGGGTGACAGAGTGAGAATCCAACTCAAAAAAAAAATGGCTAACAGAAAAATAACTTGATAACTAGCTTTGTATAAAATCTGTTTTTGTAAGCAATTAAACAAACTGCAAAAAATGAATACATTAAGTAAATATAAATAAGATAATGCTTATAGGCAAACTTTTTATGTGGTTTGAAATATTAAAATTATTTTAGGCCACGCTCAGTGGCTCAGCCTATAATCCCAACACTTTGGGAAGTCAAGGTGATTGGATTGCCTGAACCCGTGGGTTGGAGTCCCACCCAGGCAACTTGGTGAGACCTCGTCTCTACAATAAATCAAAAAATTAGCCGGGCTTGGTAGTGCTCAGTTGTAAGTTCCAGCTACTTGGAATGCTGAGGCGGAAGGATCACCAGGGCCCAGCAGGTTGAGTGTGTGGTTGTCAGGAGCATGCCACTGCACTCCAATCTAGGCAACAGAGTGAAACTCCAACTCAAAAAAATAAAATAATTTTAGAAGATCATTAAATGTCTAGATTGCTTTCAATTAAGAAAGGATTAGATATGGGGAAACATATTTCTAAAACTGTGTTATAGTTGTTATCTGTAAAATGCTAATATTTAATACAGTTCAGAATTTATTGCTTCCTATGTTTTTGTTTGTTTGTTTGTTTGTTTTTTGAGTTGAATTCTCACTTTGTCTCCCAGACTGGAGAGCAGTGGCATGCTCCCAGCCACCGCAGCCTTGACCTGCTGGGCTCCGGTGATCCTTCTGCCTCAGCCTTCCAAGTAGCTGTAACTACAGGCACGCGCTACCACGCCCGGCTAATTTTTTTTATTTATTGTAGAGATGAGGTCTCGCCAAGTTGCCCAGGCGGGTCTCAAACCCGCAGGCTCAGGCAATTCACTCACCTCAGCCTCCCAAAGCATGGGATTACAGGCTGAGCGACCAAACCTGGCAGCTTCCTATGTTTTAACCAAAATTTTAAGGTTGCTAAGAATAAGAATTCTAGTTAATATAATTCTGGAGATAAAATATGTCAAAGTATGATGTGTTTTTTATTCAAAAAGTAATTATAAAATATAAGTTGTATTCCAATTTTTTAAAAGAATAATTTGATCTAATTTGGGGGTTATTTAAAAGTTATTCAGGTTATGGGTTAGAAAAGTTATTTAGGAATGAAAGTAGGAGGAACCAGTAAGTAGGTGAGAGAAATGTGAAGTTATTGGTATAAAAGTGTATTTTCAGTAAGGAAGGTTATGAAGAAAAAAACAATTGTATATAAGAAAGGATTTTATATGGCAAACTTTTGTCCTAAAGTAAAATGACTAGACATTTAAAAAATAGAAAAGTATGGGACAAAACAGAGTTCAAGCATGTTGTAGATGGTCTGTAAGCCATGGTAAGATTCATGAAGAGGAATTTATGAAAAAAAAATTGTTTATGTGACTAAGTTTGTTACAATTAAAAGGAAATTGTTTATGTTAGTCTTTTTGAATTTTGTTCCCCTCTTGGGATGGGTTTTCTTTGGGGGAGTATTAATTTGTTCTTTTTGAGTCAGAGTCTTATTCTGTTGCCCAGACTGGAATGTAGTGGCACACTCACGGCCACCATAACCTCGACCTGCTGGGTTCAGGTGATCCTTCTGCCTCAGCCTTCCAGGTAGCTGGAACTACACACATGAGCCACCACACCCAGCTAATTTGTATAATTTATTGTAGAGACAAGGTCTTGCCAAGTTGCCCAGGCTGGTCTCTAATTCCTGAACTCAGGTAATCCTCTTGCCTCTGAATCCCAAAGTGCTGGGATTACAGACATGAGCCACTACACTTGGCCGTAATTTGCTCTTGGTAACATTGCAAGAAGTTTTGATTTTTGGTTCTATAGCCTGTTTCTTTTTTGGAACTTTTCAGACTTGTGTTTCAGAAGTTCAACTTTTATTGCATCTAAGTGCTTTCAGTTTTTGTTTTTTTCTAACCCCTTGAGGCCTGAAATGGTGACTCTCTTCAACATTTTATCAGATCCCATAACCTTTAGTTCTCCCTCCAGTTCTAACTGTAGTTGTGGCTTGATGCTGAAGTGTGTTTTCTTGAAGGACTAGAAAAGCAATGTTCTATTATTATGCTAAAGAGTGAGCTGTGGGTATCTGCTTTGGAAAGATTACCATCTCCCCACCTTTGATGAGTTTGGGTGGGGGCTTGAGTATTTGTCTTCCACATGGAACTGGATAGTTTTTCAACCTTTATTGTGGTAACAATTAACTGAAAGGTGAGCTGATTACCATTCCTACACTTTTAATGAGCTTAAGAGTGGGCTTGCACTAGTAAGTCCAGATTCCAACCCAAAGGGTAGTCAGATGAGGAAAAATTGTGCAGATAAGGAAAAATGAACACTGTTTTTCATCAGGTTCTAAATTCCAGGTTAAGGTTTTTCTTTTTGGTAACTGACTTCAGAAACAAAGATTTTATGTTTCATCAAAATAATTCTTATATTGGCTGCCGGGCACAATGATTCAAGTCTGTAATCCCAGCACTCTGGGAGGCTGAGGTGACAGGATTGCCTGAGCCCACAGGTTCGAGACCAGCCTGGGCAACTTGGTGAGACCTCATCTCTACAATAAATCAAAAAATTAGCCCAACATTGTAGCTGCTTGGAAGGCTGAGGTAGAAGAATCACCTGAGCCTAGCAGGTCAATGCTAGGGTGGCCATGAGCATGCCATTTTACACCAACCTGGGCTACAGAGTGAGACTTCAAAACTCAAAAACAAAAAATAATAATTCATATACTGCTTTATTAGGTTTTAGATTTCTTAGGAAAACTGAGCTGTAAGAAGATTAAAGTTTTTACATCCCTGTAACTTTGGTATTGCTTCTAAAGTTTATCACCTTGGTAATCTGTAATTCTGTTTTAATAAAATATTGTAAGCCTTTTACAACTTTAATAAATGAAAGGAGGGATCCAAGAAACCTAGAATAAACTTAGTTCATCCTGGTGTGATTCTACCCTGTATGGCTATTTTCTGGAGCAGTAGTTGTTTACCTCTGTCTGCCTTCTCTCCCACCTAAGTGCACACCACTACCCCATGGAAGAGTCAATGGACACAGACATAAGCCCCCTGAGATCCCAGAACTATCTTTTTGCTTGTGAACTAAAAGCCGACAAACATTGTCACTTTTAGGTGGATAATGATGAAAATGAGCACCAATTTTCTTTAAGAATGGTCAGTTTAGGGGTTGGTGCAAAGGATAATTGCACATTGTTGAAGCAGAGGCAATGAATTATGAAGGCAGCCCAATAAAAGTAACACTGGCAACTTTGAAAATGTCTGTGCAGACAACAGTTTCCATTGGGGACTTTGAGGACTTTGAAATAATACCACCTGTGGTCTTATGGTTGAAGTGTGGTTCGGGGCCTATTAGTGGACAGCACTTAGTAACTGTGGAAGAAGATGCAGAATCAAAAGATGAAGAGTATGAGGATGTAAAACTCTTAAGTATATCTGGAAAGAGATCTGCTCCTGGAGGTGGTAGCAAATTTCCTCAGAAAAAGTAAAGTTTGCTGCTAATGAAGATGATGATATTGATGAAGAAGATTATGATGGTGATGATTTTGATGATGAGGAAACTAAAGAAAAAGCTCCAGTGAAGAAATCTGTATGAGATACTCCAGCCAAAAATGCACAGAAATCAAACCAGAATGGAAAAGATGCAAAACATCAACACCAAGATCAAAAGGTCAAGAATCCATCAAAAAACAGGAAAAAAAAAAAAACCCCTAAAATACCAAAAGGACCTAGCTCTATAGAAGACATTAAGACAAAAATACAAGCAAGTATAGAAAAAGGTGGTTCTATTCCCAAGGTGGAAACCAAATTCATCAATTATGTGAAGAATTACTTCCGGATGACTGACCAGGAGGCTATTCAAGATCTCTGGCAGTGGAGGAAATCTCTTTAAGAAAATAGTTTAAATAGTTTGTTAAAATTTTCTGTCTTATTTCTGTAAAGTTAATATCTGGTTGTCCTTTTTACAATGCAGAGCGAGAATTTTCCCTACTGTGTTCGATAAATGTTGTCCAGGTTCCATTGCTAAGAATGTGTTTTCCAAAATGCCTGTTTAATTTTTAAAGATGGAACTCCACCCTTTGCTTGGTTTAAGTGTAGCAGGAAGACAGAGAGATCATGAGACCGATACTGTTATAGGAAGTGGCACTTTATTACGCTGACTGACCCAGAGGGCTCGAGGGGCTAATGTGTCGAAATTGAGCCCCCCAGAATGGGAGAAGTGGTCTTAAACCCTCATTTAGGTAAGGGAGGGGGTCGTGTTGAGTGATTACATATTTCCTTTGGAAGCTTACAAGGTTGTACTCAGCAAAACCAGATTTTTCAAAGAACAAATGGTTTCCAGGAACTGCAGGCTTATAAACCATTAACTTCAGAAGAGGGGTTTTGGATAAGTCTGTGAATTAGTTACTCTTTTGCATTTCCATGAAGTGGCCAGTCTCTGACCATTTGGCCTTTCTTAAACAAAACCTGCCTGGTGCCTGGTGAGTCTTTAAAGCTTGCAGCTTTCCTTTCAAAAGGAAATACCTTTAACAGCTACCAACCCCCCTTTCTGCCACATCATTCCCCCCTTGATGCTTGATCTTTTATAGATTTAAAGCATCATTATTCTTAATTTGGTGCATTAACATTATATGGACTGCAGTTTTTCATTCAACTGTTTCCACAAACTTAGAAATGGTGTTTATAATAATTGGGGCTATGCAAGGGAGGATAAGACAGGATCCCACTAATAGGACTACAGATTCAATAATGTACTTAAATCCTCCCAGACCCAAGAACATGTTTTTAAACCAATTGCCGATTTTTATGCCTTGCCATTTTTGCACCGGGACATGGGCAAGTCTTCTAACATTGGTGGCTATATCAGTTATAACTTTGCCATTATTATCTATTTGTAAACAACAGTTAGAGCTACTAAATTTACCATATACTTCTTCTTTTTCCGCCAGCAGGTAGTCCAAAGCTAAGCGGTTTTGATAAATAGCTGCATGCATTTGGGCTTGCTGCTGAGCAACAAGCTCAAAAGCCATGGTTATTTGATTAGTTATTTTTAAGACAGTTTGTAACCCGATAATGTGATTTAGCATATATATATAGGTATGGGGCATTTCTGACTCCCATCGTGTGCCCATGTGGCTGGGCCATAAGTATTTATAATTCTTTGGGGTGGCCCTTGGTCATCTTTCCAAACCTGGGTCCCTCCTATATTAGGAACTTGGTTGAGGGATCAAGTATCTCATGTTTTGAGGCTTTCATAAAGGGGAATGCCTAGTTCATCCCCCCTTGGGTTAGGCAGGAGGAAAAATTCTGGCTAGATTATTCCTATGGTACATGTGCCTTTCCATAATGCTGGAAGCTGGGCATATGCAAACTTTATATATGTCCAAAATAGCTCTTTAGTACATTGAGAAGATTTAGTTGCATAAGCAGATGCCCAATACCAAACAGGCCTTGTTGACCACCAGAACAAACTTCTGGCTGGGATGAATAATGATGGAAAGCTCTTATGTCTGGCCAGATAGTTTTTATATACGTACATGCCGGGTGTGTGAGGGAAGTGATAAACACCCAAATTGGGCAGAAATACATAAAAGCACAAGAACATTTCCTATTATAAGAAAGAATGGGAATGCTAGTGAAACCCTTTTCTACCATGCATAATGGGGACAACTCTGTTAATTCTACAGAAAATAATGTTAGTTCTATGGCAATTAAAATAACAAACAGTCTAGCAAATATAAAGATTGACAAAGCAAAACAATAGCTTATCAGTAATGTCCGCTGTGTTCTTAAGCTGAATCCTTAATCTTCTGCCGTGCATTGATCAGTCAGCCTCCGGTGTGTGACTGAAGCAGGGCTTGAAGTATCCTCAGGCTTCTAGAGCAGGGCTTGAGAAATTTTGACTTTCCAGACGGTCTGCTTAAGGGGTGTTGCCAAATCTGCAGTGCACTCCCAGTCCTATTCTGCTATAATGGGTCCGAGGAACTACTTCAGCTACTTTGACTGTGATCAGAGTAAATAAAAGAACAGTAAATGACCCCCTCCAGAGGGTCTTTAGAGGTTGTACATTTCACTTTTTTACCCATACCATATTACCTGGCTTAAAAGAATGGGCATCGGTAGTTAAACTGATTGGCAATCATTCTCTGACTTGACAATGAATGGCATTTAGGACTGAACCTGAGGCTTGCATTTACTGTTTTAGGCAAGACTTCCTAATTCCTTTAAGTCTTCCTGTATGCCTTTAACAAGAGGGGGTGGCCACCCATAAAGAATTTTAAAAGGTGAGAAGCCTGTTTAGTTTATTCAAAGGCCTGTTTTTGAGGCTTTTCCCATAACAGGGGCTTCTGTTCACTCCCCTTTGAGGCTTCATAGAGGGGTTTCATCATGATAGAGAAGTTAGGTATTTAAATTCTATAGACTAGTATAGGAACAGTACCACACTTAGGGCTCTTTTTTTTTTTCATACAGTTGTTGGTTGGGTCCTTCCTTTCTTCAATTTTTAGCAGCACTTACTCCCCTGGGATGTTTGAGTTTTTCATGGTCCAAGAAGTATCTAGGGAAATAAGCCTAAACTGTGATTAAAAATTTGTCCCAAATGGACAACACATTTTCTTATGAGCATTTATGTTTGTGGCCCCCCTTTCCTTCAGAGATGTAGAAAAAAGGTCTACTGTTAAACAATTTCAAAGGTTTAACAAATTCCATTTCAGGGACTTGCATCCTGAGTGATGCAATACCAAATACCTATGTTTAGTTTACTCGTGTCTCCAAAGGATTTCTAGTGATTATTATGCTAAACCGCAAAATTGAAAGATTGTACTGTCCTAGTTCTACATCTGATGGAGTTTTCCCTGGATTTGCCAAAGGGTGGGATAGGTTGCTACTTGGCCTGTAGTAGAAACATTTGAATGCCTTTTAAAACCTACCTATACGAAATTTATTTATGTCTAGCCTGTACTAGCTACCCTGCCTTAATTATTTATTCTTTGGATATTTTTCTATCCCATAATCAACTGGGGTGCTGAGGGGTGAAGGTTCATCTTCTGTAATTTCTTCAGAGCTGATAATGGGCACAGTCCTGCCTAACCAGAGATCAAAATCTCTCGCTGTCTGACTTGAGGCATCCAGGTTTGTTTCAGCAGTGGCATTGTTTGCAGGCACTGGCTGGAATTTTTGCATGACCTTTATGTGGGCATGAAATTACTGGATTCTAGCTCAATAAAAGGAATAAAGTTAGACATATTTTGACAATTGTAGGCAGTGGCTGATTACCTTTTTGTACAAAAGCTACAAGGTCCAAAGTTATTAACATAACTTAAATGATAAACTTTAATTTCTGCGACTTTATTACAAGTACCAACCTTTGGAGTTTTTAATGTATTTCTGGGCTATAATGGTAGCCTGACAGGTTGTTTTAGACTATCACTTGAACTACGCACTCAAGTAAATCTTATAAAAATTTGAAGAGAAATCAAAAAATGTTTGGAGACTTGCATCCAGAAAAGACTTTATTATGCATGGATTGTTTATAGAATTTTTTCTGCATATATATTTTTTCTCATAAACTTTCCTCATACCACTTTTGACATGCTTATACTATTTTATTTTTGTTCTTTAACCCCTTTTTTTAAAAAAAATTCTTAGATAACTATCTACTTTATTATAGGACAGAAATGTACCATATAAGATTTCTTTTTTAGATAAAAATATTTTTTCTTATATTCCTCCTTTTTTGTTTTCTTACTAAAATCTTATTTGTATGCCAACAACCTTTTTATATTTTTCCTTTGCTTTTTGCTTTCCTTTTTATTTATTTATAGATAACCTTTTACAGTTATAATTTGAATTCACCTTTTAGTAACCATTAGGTGAAATATTTAACTTTTGGAACAACTTTAACTCCCACTAGAGTAAAAGGTTTTAGGAGAAAGAAGTTCAGTATGAGCACAAGGGCTAGATACTTAGCCTCAGTATTAATTAAGAAATTAATTTGGACACCAGCCACATTCATATAGACCCAAGGATTCTCTGGGTTGATGGTAAACAAAGTGCTGCTCTGGACTGTGCCCTTCCCCCTTCAGTCAACAACCACCATCACCGAGGTGGTTTCTTCCCCACTTCTGGAGAGGCTATGCCATCTCTTTCATTGGCTTTATTTTTTTTTTAATCCAGATGTTGAACAAGGTCCTGGGGGCTTAGGCCATCAAGAGCAATTGTGCTTTAAGTGCCCAGATTGGCCACATTCATAGCAGCTGATACCATCCCCCTTAACAGGTTTATCCTTATCAGGCCTCTTTTGGGTGGCTGAAGCTTACCTTTAGTGGCCACTGCCAATAGGTCTGTTTACCTTTCCTCTGGCTGATGCTCATTTTGGAGTTCTCCTTTTTTTTTCTTAATGTTTCAGTTTCTAAGAACTTCAGAGGTTTTGTATAATTGGGAGTTTGATATTCATAGTCCTGAGTTAAGCCTCTGGAATTTGGCATTTAATATTCTATAGGATATAATCTTGTTTGCAAAGTAGTGAAATAAATTTTTTAAATGCCTCTGCATACAGATTTTTTGACCATTTTATGTTTTCTTAGGTCTATAAAGTGAATTTATTTGCCAGATAGTTTTGTTCTTTTCCAAATCTTATTATTTGGTAACTTGTAGTGAGTTCAAAATTGATTTTTAATAATGTACTTATTATTATTAAACCACGTAATTTTAATTTGCTCCATCATTCAAAATCTGTCCCATTAGAGTGTCTGAGGGTACAGATTATTACATATTTTCTTGGTCACATTTCTTGAAAACCCAGAATTTGTTTTGAACACTTGCAATATATTCCTCAAAGGAGAATTCTAAAACAAACAAATAACTAAATAAAGTCATACACAGCAATGCCAGGAATCCCTGGAACCCTAATGGCTTCTCCCAGACTGAGTGTTCTCAGCCTTCCTTGAAGCCTTTTTTTTTTTTTGGCTCCACAACTTTCCAATGATATCTACAAAAATGGCCTGTACAAAACTTTTTTAGAGTGAACAGACCACATAGATGTAAAATGATCTGTTCCTACTTATTCCTGATTATGAACAGGCAAAATTGTCAAAAATCCTCATGAATTACTAAATAGTAGCCTTAGTTGTAAGATGTGGACAATTAAATGAGAATGATTAGGTCTCACTCTATGCTCCACAGAGTGTCCCTAGTACTTGACCTGTCCCTTAGGTAAAGTACCATTCTTACAAGGTGACTTAATTAGGTGGGAATAGCCAGCTCCCATGCCTTATTAAGTCCTGTAAAGTATTCAGCATTTAAAGCTTCACCAGTCTTGTAAGAGGTATGCTAGTTAGGCATAACCAAAATGCAAGCATTCGTGTTATTTAGCATTACAATATAAAGTAGGGACTCAGCATACATTACACAACTCTAAGAGACTTCCCAACAGTTTTACAGGGACAAGCAGTTGATTATGATTTTAGGCAAGGCCTAAACCTTTAGAGGCAGACTAATTCTCAACTAACCTGGCTTTTAGCATTTGAAAACAAAAACAGCCTATTCATTCCCTTAGTTGCTAGAGAAAGATTACAAAATTATTTTCTCCAAGGCTAGCATTAACTTGCACTGAGTTAGCAAAAAACTAAGTAGCATATAAGAGACATTTCTATGTTTCTTTATAGGTGGATAAGAATGAGCTCCTTCAGAATTTATGAAGGAAAACACAGGCTAAGGAAAGGAGGGGGCATTGTCCCTGGAAAGAATTTAAGATAACCAGTAACACTTCATACATGCAGTAGGCAATTTTTCCACAACCTTAACAACAAAAGGCAGAAATTTTAACAGTGCCAATGGGTTGGGAGAAAACACCACACTAATAAAGGGAAACATAAAATGACATAAAGAAACATGGGCCAATCAAGTTTTTAAAAGACAACATGTCCCATCAAACAAAGCATAATAACTCAACCAGCTTTTTAGCAGATTCAAAACGACAGACACACACAAATAAGAGAATGAGGGGTATGGGAAATATTCACTTTGTCCCCCCTCCAGTTATACTCCTCACAAAGATATCTCAGACACCTCTCAGCAATTGGTAGGTTGGTACATCCCCAATGCAGACTAACTTTATCCGGAGCCCTCCTGTGGTCTGTCTCATTCACACACAATCACACAGCACATTCTTCAACCTTCCATCCTAATCCTAGGAATCTATGGGTTCATCTCCAGACAGTGTTTCCTTCCACTGCCTTTCAGCCCTTTCCTTCATGCTGGAGATTACTAGCAGGCTCTGGGAGGTGATCAAGCTCCCCTTCTGCCATCCATTGGCAGGTCTATGCAAAGGCCCTTATTCCTGCCCTTTCCGTTGGGTGGTCTTTCTGTCCTTTCCATCTGGTGGTCGTCCTTATGCCAGTTCCTCACCTCTTGGGTCCCTGTTGTGCTTTTGTGGTCCGAGCTTCAGTGCGCCGGGAGGGGCCTCCCTCCTACAGATCAAGAAGTCCGTTGCTCGCCAGGCAAGATTGCCCTTCCCGTTGCCCTGGAGGTCATACCTCGATGACAAAGGAGGTGGAACACACTGTCTCCAAACTCTCCATTTCCCGGCCAATGCACCAGATATGTAGTGGGAAGACAGAGAGATCATGACACTGAGACTATTATAGGAAGTGGCACTTTATTATGCTGGCCAGTCCAGCAGGTTCGAGGGGCTAATGTGTCCAAATTGAGCCCCCCAGAATGGGAGAAGTGGGGTCTTATACCCTTGTTTAGGTAAGGGAGGGGTCATGTTAAGTGATTACATATTTCCTTTGGAATCTTACAAGGTTGTACTCAGCAAAATCAGATTTTTCAAAGAACAAATGGTTTCCAGGAACTGCAGGGTTATAAACCATCAACTTCAGAAGAGGGGTTCTGGATAAGTCTGTGAATTAGTTACTCTTTTGTATTTCCATGAAATGGCCAGTCTCTGGCTATTTGGCCTTCTTAAACAAAACCTGCCTGGCACCTGACAGGTCTTTAAAGCTTGCAACTTGCCTTTCAAAAGGAAATACTTTAACTACTACCAATCCCCCCTTCTGTCACATCATAAGTATGTATAAAATCTTATGATAGGGCATAGTAGTAGTGGTGGTCAGACATGGAAATGAGGAGACAAAAATATACATGTGAAATAAGCTCAGTATTTTAATAAAGTAAAAAAAAGTATAAACTTAGTTCACATTTGTGCTTTGACTGACACACTTTGTATCTAGCACAGGTTAGACATAGATAAATTTCCAATAGGCAGGATTTAGGAAGTCTTTAAACATTCTATAGCAGGCCAAACTGCAGCCTACCCTACACCCCTCTGCAAATCTCCATCAATTGCAAGACAAGGACAGAGCCATAGAAATAATAATAAACTACCTTTTGGTCAAGGAGTTTGTGGATTGCAAATGTCTGGCAAGTCTCCTGCAGAAAAATTGGGGCCCAAGCCCCCAAGTTAACCTAATAAGCCTCTTGTGACCTCTGTGACACAGACCACACCAAGGCAGCAATCATGTGATTAATCCACCCATCTGCTGGCTGGCTGTCACCTGATGTCAGTACCTGCACTTACCTGCCCCTTCATGATGACAGGGAGCAGACCACCACCCAATCACCTTAATGACCCTCTTCCATCAAAGGGAAAGGATTAAGAGCATTCAACCTTGAATAGCCACCCCCACGCCAGGTCATTTCAACAACTGCCTTACTAGACTCTGTTGTGGCCACGTACTCTTTGAGCTATGACTGTCACTGTGCTTCCTGGCTTTGGCCCCTTTTCCTGCCTTGGGGAGGTTAATCTCCCTTTTTGTTCTCACTCTTTCTCTAATTTACCTTTTAAACAAACTGCATTTTCTTTTTCTTTTCTTTTCTTTTTTTTTAAGTGAGAAAGCAGGATTTATTGAGAGGACAGAGAAGCTCCCTCAGTGGGAGGGTACCCAAAGGAGTTGCCCATCTGGGGCTAAATAAACTGTGTTTTGTAATCTAACTTCTGTGCAATTCTCTGCATCTTTCATGAAGCATCAGATCTCACATCAGACACACTCACACTCCCAGCAGTCCTGACTAACATTCTGGAGGCCACTCTGGGAGTGTGACCCTAGCATAAATATTCTACTAACTCATCCTTGTGCTGTTAAGTTATAAGACTTTGGCTCCTGGGACTAGAAAAGGCAATGACTTGCTAAATTCCACCAATAAGAGCTGATCTTCTGGCCCAGGAGAAGGTAACAATCAAAATGAACTGCCTTTAAGAGACATAGGACAAAAATTAAGGTTATACATCTTTCTAGGCCCAGGGAGAATTGTGTAAGAGATGGGCATGTGAGATTTGTAAGGGTTGACTTTGAGAGATGAAATTAATTCAGAATTGTCTATAAATTAGATGTTAATATCAACAGCACACTAATAGAAGCCAACATCTGAACCCCTGTGCCAGAATAACAGGGTTGCCTTGGATCATTGGTCTATTCTCTGGTAGAAAATTACAAAAGTTATAATAAGTTTATAAAGATCTTACCTTATGGTCAAACTGATTAAAAATTATGTAGATTTGCTTATAGAGTTTTATTAAAATTTGCTTTGATATTGATACATGAATGTTTGGGAAAAAAATGTTTTTCTCTCTTTTTAAATTGACTTGAAGACTCACTCCATGGTCCTGGCTGGAAAGCAATGGCACACGTACAGCCACCGCAGCATTGACCTACTGGGCTCAGACAATCCTGTCTCAGCCTTCCAAGTAGCCGGAACAACAGGCACATGCTACCACACCCAGCTAATTTTTTAATTTATTGTAGAGATGAGGTCTCACCAAGTTTCCCAGGCTGTTCTCGAACCCATGGGCTCAGGCAATCCCCTCACCTCAGTCTCTCAAGTGCTGGGATTACAGGCTTAAGGCACCACGCCCAGCCTGATTTTCTCTTTCAAACAAGATTTTCTTGTAATTTCAAGCGACAACAAAGGATTTTGGTTTACCTTTTAAGCAAGAAAAAAATGTATATGAAAAGAGGAGAAAGACAGATTTAGCGTGTCCTTACTGGTCTTACTTGGTTCTCACTGTTTAAGAAATGTCTCCTCTAACAAAGAGTAAAGGTTTTTGCTTTAAAAATCTTTGACTCAGCCGGGCTCGGTGGCTCAGCCTGTAATCCCGTGCCTTTGGGAGGCTGAGGTGAGTGGATTGCCTGAGCCCACGGGTTCGAGACCCGCCTGGGCAGCGAGACCTCATCTCTACAATAAATCAAAAAATCAGTCGGGCGTGGTAGCACATGCCTGTAATTCTGGATACTCGGAAGGCTGAGGAGGAAGGATCGCCGAAGCCCAGTAGGTCGAGGCTGCAGCGGCCGGGAGCGGCCACTGCACTCCAGTCTGGGTGACAGAGTGAGACTCCAACTCAAAAAAAAAAAAAATCTTTGAATTAGCATTTTGGTTAAATAAATGACTATTTTACAATGACCTGTGATCCTATGTTATGATATCATGTTTTTAAAACTTTTGATCCTTGACAAACTTTCCAATATCAAAATTTAAGGTTCCAAATTCAGTCTCCCTGACATTCTTAAGTTTTAAAAAAAAATTTGGTTTCCTGAAGCCCAAGAGAGATATATTCAACTTGTTCTAATATGTTAAAAGCATACAGGAAGCATTACTAAATATAAAAGGATGCTTAGCTTTAACTTATGTTTTCCAAATTGTATAACATTCCTATAATTCTGATATGTTTTAGTGTATGTTATCAATATTAATAATAATTATGTTATTATATGTCACAGAATAACCTAATTTTCTTATCAATTGGGCTTTTGACAATGGCTATCTTAAGACTTTTGTTAGGTACAATTATTATTTTACTTTAATCCCTTTTAAAAGGCAATTTTAGGATCTTGTTAGGTACTTTAACCCTTGCGATGCAAAAATTAAAGGGAGTCAAGTTGGAGTCACATATCACCTAAAGCGAGTGCCCAACTACCTTTATGACCACATCTGGACTTCCAAACTAAGCTACTGACACCTGCTTGTGATTTAAGAAAGCACAAAGGTCTAGTTTGTCTCTACAGAGCAACAGTTAAGTCTGACACTCTCCCAGGACATCAGACCAGGCCAATCCTCATGAACTCTAAAATAACTCTCATCTTGACACTCATTATCATTATATGTCTCTTATAAATGCTAGACCAGATACAGAAAAAGGAAAAGGATGAAATCAAGGGCCTGGATCATGATAACTTGTAAGATATGTCTGATTTAAGATTTTTTTTGGGGGGGCAGAACTCTAGGTTCGACTCCTTTTTGTCTTTAAATAATTGGCTGTAAATCAGATCAAACTATGCCTTTCCCCAACATTACTGATGTTGAAGCTGTTATCACCAAATTAACAATTCTAGGAATGGGCCTTCCTGGCTCTGTGGGACCTCTCCAGTAAATGGAATAGACAACCCTAAGAATGAGCCTTCCTAGAATGTAGTACCTCCTGCTGTTTATTGGCCTACACATGCTTTCTAAGGTATGATGTTTGGCCCAAAGGGGGAACTGAAGAATAAATATGACCTTTTTTCTCTTATCCAAATTCTTAACTAAAGGGTTTGGGAAGTTCCTGGCTAACATGGACTCATCAAACAGAGTTTTATTACCCTATTGTTTTCCAACCTGACTCTGGCATAATATCACATAACAAACAAAGAAGGAAATCAAAGTATCTTATGGCTCTGAAAACCCATCTCTTGTGGATTATTGGACTCCCAAGGAGGCTTATAAGATATCTGTGTATCCTCTCTGAAGTCAGCCACATCTGAACTTCATCTACATATCAACAAATCTAGAGTCTCACCCTTTGTCTCAGCAGAACATCTTATTTAACTAGGAACTACATTTTACCAGTGAAGAAATCTTTAAATCCACCTACAACTTGCAAGCCTAGGCTTGGAAATGTGCCTCCTTCCCAGACCAAATGAATGAAAATGTCACATGTATTGATTTATGGTTTCTTGTAACTTCCGCCTTCCTAAAGTATCTATGATCAAGCCACCATTTGGCCACTGGGGGCACATGTTCTCAGGACTTCCTGAAGATGACTTAAGTTCTCCAGTTTGGCAAAAAAATAAAACATTTAAAAATATTTTACAAAGTTTGGCATCTTTTTGTCAACAGTATCATTGGTCAAAATGGGTTTCCTTTGAAATTCCAAAACTTGTTTATCTGTGCCTACAAAAAAAAAATAATAACCTCTGAGACAATGGGAAGCTTTTTTCAATTGGTACTTTGAAAGTTGTAAACAAAATCAAGACTCTCTTAGAGAAAGCAATTATAAATTGAATGACCACCTTAATGAAATTAGTGCTTGTAAGACTGAAACGAAAACTCTCTGGAAGAATCTTCTTCCACTAGACCCCTTATCCTGCCACTTTGCCTATCTTCTGCACATTTTTTTACCACCTTTACTTTATTCTTCACTTCACCCTTCCTTTTCTACTCTTTCATCTGGTTACTTTGAAAATGTTTCTAAGTTTTCTCTAGATTCAGCTGTGGACTCTTGTGATAAATTCTTGTGATTTTTGGGTTGCCTTGGCATCCATTTTGATCCTCCTTAAACATACTCAGACTTCTACTTAAAGAAGCTTGAATCATCTCCATTTGAGAAATAAATATGCTACCCTATTTTCTCTAAAAATTGTATCAGCTTCAGCCATGTGGAACAGATAATAATCAGTCTATTCCATTTACAGGAATGCAGTTTGAATCCAACTGTCTTTTCATACTAGTGAATTTACCTAACTCGTGTCTATAGTTTTTAAATTAAAGCTGTATTTTTTTTATATTTGCTGGTATTTTTTGTGTATATATTTGTATATATGTCTGTTTGCATAATTGTTCATGGTACTAAATTGACTTATAAATAAATGAATACTCATGAATTAAACAAAAAGGCCAGGTGCCATGGCTCACGCCTGTAATCCCAGCACTTTGGGAGGCAGAGGCAAGAGGATCACCTGAGCCCAGGGGTTCGAGACCAACCTGAGAAACTTGATGAGACCTCATCTCTACAATAAATCAAAAAATTAGCTAGGCATGATGGCACATGCCTGTAGTTCCAGCTCTTGGAAGGTTGAGGTGGAAGGATAGCTTGAGCAAAGCAGGTCAAGGTTGCAGTGGCCGTGAGCATGCCACTGCACTCCATCCCGGATGACAAAGTGAGACTCTGACTCAAAAAAAAATTAAGCAAATAAGTCCAAATGTTTTTCAAGTTCATGTGACTTAGTCATCTTTTGATGAGTGGGACTAGTCTAAAATGGTTGGTTTGAGGGGAATGCCTGTGTTTTCTGAGTTATTTGCAAAATACACATGTTTTCAACTGTAAAGTTCTTTCATTTATGATACTTGACTGGTATGCAGTCATGTAAAACCGGTTGATAGAAAATTTAGCTTGGAATGATAGATAGATAGATTTATTTGATGTCTCGTGAAATTTTCCAGGCATAATTGTTAAGAATGAATGGATTGGGTGGATGTGAATGAGATAAAATTCTCCAAGTGAATTTTGCTTTAGTTTATATTTTAGACCAGACACTGCCAGTGGCTCACACCCGTAAGCCTTCCACTTTGGAAAGTGGAGGTGGGACGAGGCCAGGAGTTCAAGACCAGCCTAGGTAACATAATGAGACTTTGTCTCTACAAAAAATTTAAAAATTAGCCTGGTGTGGTGATGCATGCCTGTAGTCCTAGCTACTCAGGAGTCTGAGGCAGGAGGAATGCTTAAGCCTAGGGTTCAAAGTTTTAGTGAACTATATCATGCCATGCATTCCAACTTGGATGACAGATTGAGACCCTGCCTCTATTTTTTTTTTAAGTTATGTTTTGTAATATGTTTACTTGGTAAGGTTTCGCAAATCTTTTTTAGTAACTATACCCTTAGAGTTTTGCTAAGTTAAAATAAATGTTCATTTACTGTCTGGAGCATCTTCAGATAGACATAATGCTGTAACTCTCTTACTTTCTAAGTTTTCACTAAAAATAAAAATTGTTAAGAGTTAACGTTAGCCAGGCTCGGTGGCTCAGCCTGTAATCCCAGTGCTTTGGGAGGCCGAGGTAAGTGGATTGCCTGAGCCCGTGGGTTCGAGACCCACCTGGGCAACTTGGCAAGACCTCATCTCTACAGTAAATCAAAAAATTAGCCGGGTGTGGTAGAGAGCGCCTGTAGTTCCAGCTACTCAGAAGGCTGAGTCTGAAGGACCGCCAGAGCCCAGCAGGCTGCGGTGGCCAGGAGCAGCCACTGCACTCCAGTCTGGGTGACAGAGTGAGACTCCAACTCAAAAAAAAAAAAAAAGAGTTAACGTTGTAGTAAATATGTAAAATTAAACTATTAAAGATGAGAAAAACAATTCTGTACCCAAGTATATGAGGAAGGTAAGATATGTTTTTGGTAAGAAAGATGAAAAAGAAAAGAGAATAATTTCATATGTGAAAGAGGCTCATGTAGTAAATTTTGTATTAAAGTAAAATAATTGATTATTTAAGAAAGAGGAAGTATAGGACAAAGCAGACAGTTCAAGCATGTCATAAATGGTCATATGCATGTTGTGATAACATTTATGAAAGTTAATAAAAGGAATTTTTTGTGTGATCATGTTGGCTACAATTGGAAGGAAATGGGTTGAACTTTGACAATAAAAACAAACGGATACTGAGCTTAAAATTTTGGTCTCCTGTGTTAGAACAATGAGGTTTTTAAAAAATATTAATTTACTTGTAGCAGAATTGCAAGAAGGTTTGATTTTAATTCTAAAATCTGTTTCTTTAATAGCCATCCTTAAAAACACAGTTTCTATTTCTGCTACACTCCTTTGTGAGAGCTGTCTAGTTTCCCTGGTTTCAAGTTCCTCCTTCTTTCTACCCTTAAAAGGTATGCCGTTTTGTTTGGCTGGGGTAATGACTCTCCTTCAACCTTTTTGTTAGTATCTGTAACTTTTTCTGGTTCTAATTATGCTGTTTTAGCCTGACACTAAAGTGTTTATCTTGAAGGTCTAGAAAAGCAATACTTTACTTCATTTTGACTTAATTATGTACTCGCCTTTTTTTGCTTGTCTGAATTGTTCCATGTAGCCAGCACTTCACAGGCTGTTAATAAGAACCACATATTTCACTGCTCAAGGTCCTAATTACTTGTTTATAATCCTCTGTGATATAGTGTACCCTCATAAGCCTGGATACACTTTTTCTGTGCCTGATTAAATTCAAGTACTCTTATTATCAGGTTTAACTTCCAGGTGATCTAAGAAGGCTTTCTGTAAGGAGAAGCAATCACACTACAGGAAGGTTTTGTTTTCTTTGCCTCTTAGCTAACTGACTTAGGAAGCAAAGATTCTTTGCTTTACCAAGATGATCTCCTGTGCTTCATGTTGTTTTCATTAGATTTTTAATTACTTAGGAAAACTAAGTTTTGAAAGAACTGAAGTTTTTACATCCCAGTAGTTTTCTTTACTGCTTTTGAAGTTTTTTGATTGTCATTCTGGTTAAATGAATAACTATTATTTAGCCATGATCTATGATTTTGTTTAATCAAATACTTTGAAATTGTTGACATCTTTGGCAGCTTTCCCCAGGAGCAAAGTCCTAAATTAAATATATATTTTTATCTTGTAGATATATTAAATGATTAGGGTTATTTAATAAATCATAGGAGAAGCATTGTCAAACAAGAAGTAGTGCTTCATTTCCTTCAAGGTATATTTGTGTACATTTGTTATTATGTTGTATACAAAAATTGCATGAGATTCCTAAAGTTCTAATATATTTTGATATGTGTTATCAGTCTTGGTAATGATTCTTATGTTAAATGATTGTATGACACAGAGAGCAAAAGTTCCTTGTCAATCTTAAACCTTCATTAGATCTTTGACCACGGTTGTTCTCGGTTTTTGTCATCCACAGTTATTGCTATAAATTCTTCTCTGCAAGTATTTGCAATTGGCTATACTCCAAGATTACCTTTCATGGAACTACTAAATGAGATCAAGCAAAACAATTACATGAAATTAAATAATTGAAAAGAATAAACCGGGCTCGGTGGCTCAGCCTGTAATCCTGTGCTTTGGGAGGCTGAGGTGAGTGGATTGCCTGAGTCCGCGGGTTCGAGACCCACCTGGGAAACTTGGCGAGACCCCATCTCTACAATAAATCAAAAAATTAGCCGGCTGTGGTAGCATGCGCCTGTAGTTCCAGCTACTTGGAAGGCAGAGGCGGAAGGATCACTGGAGTCCAGCAAGTCAAGGCTGTGATGGCCGGGAGCGGCCACTGTACTCTAGTCTGGGCAACAGAGTGAGACTCCAACTCAAAAAAAAAATAATAATGTTTTTATCACTTTTACTTTAAACATTGTTGGTTTCTTATGCAAATGTTTTGTTTTCCACAGTCAAGGAACTTTTCTTTCATAAGCTATCTCTACTTTGAAATAATCTGTTGAAGTATTCTTTTGTAAACAAAGGTGGTAGCATTTTCTTTTTCTCCGACTTGATTCTTTCAAAATTCAGAAAGTACTCTGATTTTAATTATATAAGTTCAGTGAAAATCTGCTGTCTCTTTGTAAGCAGTATACAGTTGGAAACATTGGTTTTATTACCAAGGTTTTGACTGAAATGACCTATTTAACAATGTACATATAAAGTCTGGCTTCAAGAGTTCCCAGCCTTACAGTAAATGAGTAAAAGTTATTGCTTCCTGATGGGTCCGAGTACCTTAAAACTGTAAATAAAATCTAAAGCTTGCCCTGGTGTGTCATCCTAGCCTCAATGGGTTCTAAAATCTGAGATTTGCTATTGATCAATGTGGAAAGAAAAAAATTATGTTACTAAGAAAAACTAAAGTATACTTGTTGTTAGACTGACGCTCTCTGCATTGTTTTCAGGTCTTTTTGCCTGTTGACTGGACTACATCCTGAATTCTCCTAATTTCCTCCAATATTTGGTTACAATTAAATTCCCATAAAGTCCCCCAGTTCTCTTCCCCATCAAAACTAGGGATCCTCCAGGGACATTCAAGGGATTTCCCCCCTCCTTTTTTTTTTAGATTAGAAAATATAATTTATTTAAGAAGTAAATTTGAGAGAGAGAGCAAAAGAAGAGATTCCCCTCCAAGGTAGGGGAGGGGCCAAAGCCAGGAAACACAGCCTGAACATAGCTCAGAGAGCACTTGACCATATCATAGCTTAGCAAGGCAATGACCTGGGATAAAACTGAGTTTTAAGAAAAGGATTTAGGTACTCAAGAGGCTAAGGTGGAAGAGGGATTAGATATCAGAACCGGGGACAAACTAGGGGAATTCGATTTTAAAGTAGGGGAGAAACTAGTCAGAGCATTGGCCAAAGCCAGGGCTGCTGTTTCTGCCCCTAACCCTGGCACACTTTCAGTGTTTCCTCCCCATGGTTCTGAATTTATCCAGATGCTTGGGGTAGTCAGTCAACCTATGACAGTTCCTAAATGTTTGCCCTTTCAATTAGGACCCCTTGCTGTCAATGATTGCTTTTTGTTTATCCTGTCATGACACCCCCCATCCCCCTCACCTCATATACCTCCTGGGAAGGGACTTCTTAGAAACTTAAGCAGGAGTATCTTTCCTTCTCCCAAAAGGGGGAACTCATGCTTGAGTTATTTTACCAGGTTTTGCCACAGAAACAGTTTTACCCACATTCCCATCTATTCAGTGAGCCTCAACAATACTGCTCACGCTACCTTCCAAGAGTTACCTGAGAACCTTTTGGCCCAATCCAACACTGATGTTGGTCATATCCATTTAGCACCTCCAATCAAGATGCAGGTAAGCCATAGTAAGCTTCTCCCCAATATTAAACAATATTCCCTAAATCTGGAGGCTCTGGATGTTACACAACCCATATTGACCTTTGCAGCACCCTCTTCGGTACATCTGTAAATTCTGACACCAACACCTTTTCCATAGCTTTCCAAGTCTATCAGTAATCATATCACTGTGTCATCACCTAAGACGAGCACCTAGTTTGCCCATGCACCCTTGCCTATAAAAGACTTCTTGAATTTTCATAACCTCTGAGGGAAATTGCGTGCCCATCTAGGCTGCATTTTTGCTGCAGTTGCCTACCCCTGCTGTCAGGTCCTGAGAAAATGCAGAAATTTGCTTTCTGGGTCAACTCATTGCTACCATCACAATTATTAAACCTCTTGAGAGCATCAAGTTCATATACCAAGGTTAAGAGAGCCCTACGAAAAATCGACAACTACCCTGTTGAAAACTCCCCATATCATGAAAATGAAAGGTGTGAACACTAACAAGGGTGCAATTTTCCTGGGGAGTTAACCCTAGTGAAGGAGCTACCTTAGGAAGGTTTCTGGGATCTTCATTTGGGCTAAGTTCTGCTTGGAATGAATATGTGATCAGAAGCTTTTTCTTTTTTGTTAAGAGAATTCCATCACCATAGCCATCAGGCACAGCATAAGTCCCTAGATTCCCTTGTTTATGTGGTCCTAGGCAACAGCATTGCTTTAGACAATCTCCTCACTGCACAGGTGGAGAATGTGTACTGTAGCTAACATTTCTTACTGCACTCAAGTAAATACTTTCAGTCAAGTAGAATTGGAAATTCAGAGATCCTAAAGTTGGCCAAATCTCTGAAAGCGATATGTTTAGATAGCCTATTGACTGGACATCCTGGGTTCAATTTCCAATTTCTAGATATTTTTAGCCAGATTCCCTCAGGAAAGGATCTCTTCTGCATTCTGCCTGACAAGTCTAAATAATATAATCCTCCTCAAATCTGAGATAAGCATTAGGTTCCCCTTTAATATTGTGCAAGCCTGTTTTAGCAGATGTCTGCAAGAGACACTCACCAGGAATTTGTTGGGTCAACACTATAAGACTTTAAACTTGAGTCAGTTGGAAAGGAGAATTGACTTAATCC
This sequence comes from Carlito syrichta, assembly GCF_000164805.1. NCBI lineage: Eukaryota > Metazoa > Chordata > Mammalia > Primates > Tarsiidae > Carlito > Carlito syrichta. Next base: position 91,084 of record NW_007233260.1, on the reverse strand, counting down.
AAGAAATTTTTTATTTAAATGTAACATGTTCCTGAGTGCCTCTCTTAAGTAAATGACTCTAGTTGCTCAACCCACCACTGCCCTGCTTCTAGGATCCCCTTAAGGGACAAGACTGACATGAAGCTGGTAGCTAGCCACTCCAGCACTGCAATGGAATGCAACCAATCTACTGGATTATCAATGCTGTCTGCCCCCAGGTTTTGAATGAGAGGAAGCAAACCAATGTAATCCTGTAAGAAGCAATCATTCAAGTAGATCCTGAGTGGCTAACTATACCTAAACTTAAACTAGAGCCAACTGATCACTTCCTGACTACAGGTTACATATGTACTCTGAGTCTTCCCCCAGACCTGCACTATTTTATATTAGGGACGTTCTGTGCTCACTTGAGCCAACCGATCAGAGTTCACCTGCCTTGGCCAACAGGGCTCAGCTGTTTTGACCAATCAAAACTCAGTTACTCTGGCCAATCACAACAAAGAGAGTTTTTATCCTTAATTTGCATAAGCAAACATGATTGAGAACTTGTGTGGGAACCTTTGCTGAGGCTGAGCCTTCTCTGTTCTCTGTAGCAAACCTTCATTTTACAATGGAGGCCACATCTCCTTGGTCTGTGAACTGTTCATTGGAATAAAGTTTCTTTCCTGGGCCTCAAAATTCCTTTTTAGAGAAATTTTGTTCATGTTATCAATACAACATACCATGCAAACATTTAAAATAATTTATGATCACATGTTTATAACCTTTTAATTTACAAAGCATCCAACCAAGTTTTTATATCCTCAATATATAAACTACTGAATATCCTAGAGTACAACAGATACTCTCACCTGATATTTCAGAGGAATCACATGATCAGCCAGAACATACTAAGCACAAGTTCAACCTTAGGCTTCCCGAGGGCTCCCACTTGTCTGGTTTTCTTCCTACTCTACTCTCCTTTTCTTTCCACTGTGTCTATCACTGTAAATGTCAGCATGTTCTAGGGCTTATTAACAGGGTCTGCTTTTTTGCATATAAATTTTGTCCCTAAATTATCCCACCAATATGTCAATAATCTCAAAGTGCTTACCTCCCATTTGGACTTTTGTACTATGTTCTAGACTTATCTACCTACCTGTCTACTGGATGCTTTCATGAAATTCCTCATAAGCATCTCCAATTTAATGTGGACAAGTCACCATCCCATTCTCCTGCCTGACAAGCCTTCCTGTCTCAGTATGAGCTCAATATGACTTTAGTTACTAAAGTCAAAATCTAGGTTTCATCCTTGATTCTTCCCTTTCCTGCACAGTCTACAATCCCCTTGCCTTTTCTGGCCAGCTCTACCTCCAGAAATCATCTGAATCTAGCTGTTTCTCACTATCTCCTCTACCTCCATCCTAGTCCACATAACCAAGATGTCTCAATCAGCCTCTGAAACAGCCACTGTTCTGGGCTCCCTGTCTCCATTCTTGCCTTCCTGAACTCCTTTCTCGAGAAGGTGATCAGTTACTTTGCTCTCCATTCTCCATTGTGGGCATACTGATCTCACTCCTAATCGCTGATTACTTGTTATGGATTTATTTTATGCTTAGAATATTCTTTCTCTTGATTTTAATGTGATCCTCTTTCTTATCCCTGAAGTCTCAACACAATATCACTTACTGACATCCAGTTACAACTTTTCTGTTTAGGCACAAAAGTCCTAATGATGTTGTTCACTGTTGTGTCCCAGCAATATAAAAGTGATTAAAAATCTTAATTTGCAATCTGATTGAATACTTGAAAACTGATTCTTAATCCAGGAACTGTGAATTTGCTCAGAAAAAAAAGAAAAATCACATCTTTATTTCCCTAACCTCTGAATGACATTTAACATTTCCTTCCATTAGGAACAGTAGGCAACAAACTACTATAGTAGTAGTTCCAAGGACTTTGATGTCAGTAAAAAATCATGACTATTTTCTGCCATTACAATTGTGAACCTGGAAAGAGTCAATTCTTCGAGATGGATCCTGAGTGGTCAGCGGCTTAGATTTAAAATTGAGCCAAGCGGTCACTTGCTGACTAACAATTACACACTGACTATGAGTTCCCAGAAAGCCCATACCTCTGCTTACCTCTGGGACTTTCACAGCTGCCTGTTCTGTTTATGCTCCTGAACCAACCAAGCAAGAGCCTGTGGCCTGAGTAGACCCATCAGAATTGAGCAAGCATCAACCAACCAGAACTAAGTAATTTGAATAATGCGTTTGCATAAGAGGACCTGAGTGGGAATCTGGGCAAGAACTTTCTTATATAAGTGATAAATTCTTTCTTTGTTCCCAGAAATACGCCTTCAGTTTACAAAAAAGTTGGTGTCTCTTGGGTTTGCAAACTGTTCACTGGAATACAGTCTCTTTATTCTAGTTTCCTCTTTAGAGAACTTTGGTTCACACAATTATTACCAATATTTCTAAATATATTGTTTTGTTCAATATTATTTTTGAAATCAGTGTGTTAATAAAGAAGCATGTGTTATAAACGTGCTTTTTAATATCTTGATAACTCTTTCAACATAATTAGTCTCCTTTAGAATCCTCTGTACTGCCTTCTAGGTATTGTCTATTCCACAAAAAAGATTGCAAAGCTCTGTGGCAAAGTAATTCCACAGGCAGAATACATGCCCCTTTATTCAACCATTGTCCCTGAAATCCACTGAATAAATTAAAGAAGCAAAAATAGAAAAGTGTAAAAGCTGGGGAACTACTTCATACCCAAACGAATAAGGACTATTGACAAAATTCAAAACAAACCAAGGGCCAAAAGAAAAGGTGACATTGGAAATCATCTCACAGCTACCTACGAAACTCAGGGGTGCCTTCAGTAGGAAGAGAAAAGTGGAAATGTAGGGTCAGGACTATGCAGTGACTTCCACCTGGGTGAGACTGGGCAGGAGGCAGTACATCTGGGAACCAATGGACCTTTGTAATCCTGATGCCCCAGGCACACTGGCAGTGGTCTCTAGGCTACAGAAGAAACACTGGGCTAGTACTCAATCAACACTTTCTAATTTTTCCCTAACCTCCTAAATGAGGAGGAAAAGTTTTAAGGTACCCAACTTGACTACAGTGTGTCAGTTTGAGAATGACAATGATAAATACTACTGATTCTGCAAACAGTGCCTGTGTACTGCCTAATGGCTGACATCCCTAAAAGTGAAGAAATAACCATCAGCACAAGACAAAGAACAAAGCCACGAAAATCCTCTGCACTATGGCACTTTCCACACTGGTGTCACCAGATCCTGTCTCCTAGCTTAGTATCTGAAAGGCAGTTTTGTGACTTCCACTGCCAGTCTGATGAGAAAATACCAAGAGTTACCAGGTAAACAAATGGGAAAATGGGGGAAATTCTACCAACAATATGTTTGTGAAATTATAGGTTCAGGTAGAACTGGCCTTTCTGTAGAAAAGTAATTAGAAAAATTGAATGTGTTTGCTATTTTGTAAGGGCAAAAATAGAAAAAGAATAAACCCTGAAATGGAAAAAATGGACACATTTCCAAACATTTAGAGGAGTAAATGCAATCAAAATTTGAAATATTTTACACACCCGAATTACTAGAGGCGGGCAAGGGGGCAGAAGTAGGAGGAGGACCACAAAGATAAGGAGGAAGTTTTTTCAGGGACTATAAAATAAGATGACAGAAAATGAAGTATATTTGTAATGACAACAAATGCATTTATATTAAACTCATCTATACAAAGGAGACAGCTCTCAAAGTGAGTGAAATAATTTAGCCCAACTCTATTCCCTTTGCAAGAAAAACATTAAATAAAAGGTGATACAAAAGTATTCCAGGGAATCTAAAATAAGAACACATACACAATTTGAAGTTGTCATATCAATATCAGAAAGTGAAGCAAAAGGAAAAATCATAAAATGGAAAAGACTGATAAATTTATAAAATCAAAAATAAATTTCCAATGAAAATATACTTGTGGAAATCTCTGAAGTTATAACATTAAAATACAGTATTCAATATGAGCTTGGACATAAAAAGAAATGAATAGAAATAGTAATAATGAAAAAATGTGGTGTAACTTTTAGTATTTAACAGGTCAAACATATAAAAACAAATAAGATTTATAGGGTCTGAATAAAGTAATGTGATTGTTCCTATAGCTGTACCTGGGAAATAGATGATAAATCTTTGCTAATTCCCATGGGATATATTTTAGTGTTGTTTTGTCCTTATTCATAAGGACGATCTCAGTAACTTCTGCATGAAAATATTCAAATAAGCTTTTTATATTTTTTAATTGCTTATTGGTTTCCATTCACTTAAACAAAATTCATGAACAAAGCCTTCATTGATAAACATGTTTAAGTTTAGATCCAGATTTGTGCCATTGCTAAATCATCAAACTTGAGTATGCATGCATCTTGGTGTATTTTTGTGAGTACACTGTTATAGAAATACTTTTGCAATACTGAATAAATTTAATACTAACCCAACATCATTTTTTAATGATACTAGCAAATTTTCTTCCAAACATCATTTGAATCATTTATACCAATAAATGTGCCAACTGTCTATTTTTGTACAAGGTAAAAAAAATTATTTATTAATGGGTTATCTGGGAGACTTACTGCATTCCTTTATTATTCTTATAGCTATCCAGTCAACCCACTTGAATTTTCTGGATAACCAATCATATCATCTACTGACAGTTTTAATTTTACCTTCATTACCAGTGTGTATTCCTTCATTTCCTTCTCTCTCAACTACTCCCTCTTAAGTGCAAACCTCACTGCTTATAGCTTCAGTAAAATACAAAACTATATTAACCCCTCACAAAACCCCACCTTCTCTCTACCACTGTGAATAAGCTCTAGGTTCCTATCCAAGGCCAACCTCTGCACTAGTGCTTGAATTTTATCCCTTCAAGTACTTTAATTCTATACTTATGCCTCTCTCCTACATTGTGAAGCTTCATTATTGGATTATACTGTCAGCTTATATGCTATTGCATCTATTTCTGAAACAACAGACAAAAAAACTCCCCTTGTTAACAATTCTCTTTATAGATACAACACTATTTCTTTGTTCTTTAGAGGAATGTCTATTGGGGCTGTTTTCATTCATTTCCTCAACTCATATTCTCTCTCTCTCCCTCCATCTCTCTCTCTCTCTCTCCCCCCGTCTCTCTCTCTCTCTCTCTCTCCCCCTGTCTCTCTCTCTCTCTCTCTCTCTCTCTCTCCCCCCGTCTCTCTCTCTCTCTCTCTCTCCCATCTCTCTCTCTCTCTCTCTCTCTCTCCCACGTCTCTCTCTCTCTCTCAAGATAAAACACAGACCCAGAAAATTGCAAAAAACAAAGATTTGGCTCTAAGAATTATTGTAAGGTAAGCATTCTTCATCACAAGCCTGGACATGAAAAATAGAATATTGCCAGGATCACAGTAGTTCTCCATGAGGTCCTTTCATCTCCCTAAAAGTAATCACTTCCCTGACATTTATAATAATCTTGTTTTCTGTATTTCTTGATAGACTTATTACCCAAATGCATATCTTTATAGGATTTAGTTTTACCAGCACTAAAAAATGTGATATTTTGAGTTCTTTTTAATCTAAGAAGGCCCCCTTCCATCCTCTAATTTTTATTATATGCAATTTATTTATTAAATAATGAGTCCTTTTACTTATAAAATCTCCTATGGGTTAGATTTATTGATAATACAATTCAGATTTAGTTCAACATGTTCTCTGTTCTCTGTATATCTTGCAAAATGGTAGCTGTATTCAGAGACTTGATGAAATTCAGCTTGATTGTCTTAGCAAGAGACTAGCGGTGATGTGTTCTTTCATGAGAAGGTACACAATGTCTTCATGCTTCTCTTTTTGTGATATTCACTGCCATTGATGTTCAACACCTGGATTCCAATTTATTAGGAGCTGCAAAATAAGGAAATTCCAAATCTATCAATTCATATTTAAATATTAGCTGAACTTATTCTACAGAGAGACATTTCCCCTACTATTTAATTACCACTGATAAAGTTCATATAAGAAAGGCATGATATCAGTGACTTGAACACACTTTAATGTACCCTTTTCTCCATCATTCATTTGAAAATAATTTTAGTCAGAGTCACTTTTAAGGTACCTCCGGCCTAACGGATTAGAAAATTCTTAGACTTTATATAGTTTAATCACTTGCTAGCACTTGCTAAAGGTACTCACTCACTCCACCCTGTTTCACTTCTCTTGGAGACACATTTTCCAACTGTTCTTTTTGCTTCAGTGAAGGTTCCTCGCAGTCTTCCTTGCAAACTTCTCTTTCTCTTTTTCACTTTTAATATTAGAGGGACCCAGCCTCCCAAATTAATATTTCCAGCTTCAATGTCACCCCCAGATTCCAGAGCCATTTTTATCAGTATGTTCAGTATTTTCAGGCTTAACATGATCTTCTCCAACCTGCACTCCCTATTCTTTTCCGTCAGAAGAGTCATCCTTAACTCCTTTCTCTCCTGCAACCCCAGTTTCAAAAATTGTCCTTAGTCTGATCACTTTTCACCTTCAGAGGCGTGTGTGTTCTTCTTTAGCCCAGTCCTGAACTTCTGCTTTAGCAAATTTAAGGTAGAAACTCAGGCCTAGCACACAAATGGCAAGCACCAGGAAGAAGACTTTAAACCAGCCAGATTCTGGATCCTAAGGGGTTAAAACAAAGTAATTGTAAATTATTAGTCTTGTTTTTGTATTTTGTAACATTTACAATATCATACTAAAAATATAGACTCAACACAGTCACTTAAGAAATGGAAAATATATCCTCATAAATAGCAAAAAGAAAAAGCCATCATTTAACTCTATAAAGATAACCACTTTTATCTTTCTGTTATATATATGTATTTTATCTAAAAATCTATTTTAATCAGATATTAAGTTTAATGTGCCAATTTCTTGTTCATAATTAACTTATACCTTTTTGTTTTTTTGGTTTTTTTTTTGAGTTGGAGTCTCACTCTGTCGCCCAGACTGGAGTGCAGTGGACGCTCCCGGCCACCGCAGCCTCGACCTGCTGGGCTCCGGCGATCCTTCCGCCTCAGCCTTCCATGTAGCTGGAACTACAGGCGCGTGCTACCACGCCCGGTTGATTTTTTGATTTATTGTAAGAGATGAGGTCTCGCCTGCCCAGGCGGGTCTCGAACCCACGGGCTCAGGCAATCCACTCACCTCAGCCTCCCAAAGGCGCAGGATTACAGGCTGAGCCACCGAGCCCGGTTAACTTATACCTTTTAAAAATTTTGATCTATTATTTCAAAAATTTCTAATTTTTTAAGGTATCTTATGTAGTCAACATATTATATCATATCATCATAGGTAGAGAGATAGGTAGAGAGAAAAAGTGTGTTTTTGTATTTTAAAATTGGAAAATTTAACCAATTTTCATCTACTCATTATTATTTTGATAAGATGTATTACTCTCATATTGTTTCATATTTTCCATTAAAAATATTTATCTTTTTAAAAATTTTTGGATCACTTTGGAGAAACTGCGTTTCTTCTGTTGGTTTAAAAGTTATCCATGTTGCTCTTTTGTTGTTTATTTTTAAGAGCTATACTCACGTACATATAGCTATCTCGATAGACAAAAAGATATAGTTAGAGATATTTTAAAATACATAGATAAATATGTCTATTTGTGATAGATACACATTGAACTATATACATAGGTAGAAAGATATATAAATGTATAAATCTTATCAATATTTATCTTTTCCATAATACAGCTAATATTTTTCAGGCTCTCATTTCCTTTTGGTCTTCTCCATCTCCATCACCATCCTCATGCAAAGAGCTCCTATTTTCACATTTCTTAAAACTTTTAATTATTGATTATTATGAATATTATTTCTTTTCTTTTATACTTGATTTTGTTGAACGAATAAGTGTTTGGTAAAAGTATGTCACATGTATTTTATGCCAGGCTTGGTGGCTCAGCCTATAATCCTAGCGCTTTGGGAGGCCGAGGTGAGTAGATTGCCTGAGCCTGCGGGTTCGAGACCCGCCTGGGCAACTTGGCGAGAACTCATCTCTACAATAAATCAAAAAATTAGCCGAGTGCTGTAGTGCGCGCCTGTAGTTCCAACTACTTGGAAGGCTGAGGCAAAAGGATCCCTGGAACCCAGCAGATCGAGGGTGCGGTGGCCAGGAGCAGCCACTGCACTCCAGTCTGGGAGACAAAGTGAGACTCCAATTCAAAAAATAAAAATAAAAATAAAAATAAAAGTATGTAACATGCATTTTACTAATGAAACAAAATTCTGTATTTATACTAAGACATTATTCTTTATCTGAAATACAAATTTAACTGGGCATTCTTCATCTTGTTTTTTTTTTGTTTTTTTGTTTTTTTTTTTAATAATCTGCCATTCCATAAACTTTTTTTTTTTTTTTGAGTTGGAGTGTGTCGTCAAGGCTGGAGTGCAGTGGCACACTCACGGCCACCCCTTCTACCTCAGCCTTCCAAGTAGTCAGAACTACAGGTGCGTACTACCATGCCCAGCTATCTTTTTATTTTTTGTAGAAACGAGGTCTCACCAAGTTGCCCGAGTTGGTCTTGAGTGGGCTCAGGCAATCCACTCACCTCAGCTTCTCAAAGTGCTAGGATTACAGGCTGAGTCACCAAGCCCACCCCATCAACATTTTTTGTACATATTTCTTGGTGTACATACATTCGATTATCTTTGAGTGTAATTACTGAGTTATAAAGAAGGCATAACTTAAGCTCTACTAGTTATTACTTATTCTCATAAATGTTTACTCATTTGTATTTCTACCACTTGTGATCAGTTTTCTTTTGGACACATCATTGCTTATATTTGGTCTTAGAGATCACTAAACTAGTAACTGTGCAGTGTGAGAAAGTTGTGATTTTTTTGTCTTTACTACATTTATTAGTTATTTGACCTTACAAAGTGCCTACTTGCATCTTTTTCCTATTGCCTTTCTCTTTTCTTATTAATTTTTAGTAACTATGTGCTTTTACTAAAAAACATCCTGGCTTAGTTATATGTGTTACAAATATCTTTTCAAATTCAAGACTATTTATTCTATTAATGGTATCTTTTGTGGGAACAGAAGTTCTTAATTTTAATGCTATCAAATTTATTACCTTTATCTTGATCTTTATGTTAGTGCTTTTTTGGTCCTATTTAAGAAATAATTTTCTGTCGCATCATGAAAATGTTCCTCTGCACTATATACATTTTATATTTTGCCTACAAGTACAATCCATCTCTAATTGATGTTTTGGTATGTTGTGAGATAAGCCAATTTTTTAAATAATGAGATTCTTTTAGCCCATTGCGATTTTATGATAGGCCCATCCTCTCCCACTGCTCTACAGTTCCACCTTTGTCATAAATCAAGTGCCCCTATATGTGGTGTTTTTCTACACTCTTTCTTTAGTTCTACTGCTCTGTTTATCTACTTGAGGTCATACCATACAGTATTAATTTACATAAAGTTGTAATGTATTGTAATAATCATTAGAGCAGATATTCCAGATTTCCTCCTTCAAGATTCTGTAGGTTATTCTTAGCCCTTCTGAACACATACCAATTGCATAAAGACCTTTTCAATTTCCACACAAATAATTTAGGATTTTGATTGGGATTTTATTGATTTTTCAGAACATTCAGGGGAATGAGGAGATATTTTACAATCTTGAGTCTTTTAGTACATGAAAATGGCATCTTTCTCCATTTATTTATATTTTCTTAATTTCTCTCAAATCTCTTATGATTTTAATTATGTAAATTACATAAATCACTGCTTAAATGTATTCTTAGATATATGATTTTTTATTATAGTGTTACAAATGGTATCTTTTATAAAATTTTTATTTTCACACTATTCGGACATTTAGAAAAAATACATATTTATATATTTACACTATATCTTACATCATTCTAAAACATGCTTATTAATTTTAATAATTTATAAGTAGTCTTCTGATTTTCGTTGAACACCACCTAAAAAAAGACTAATTGTATTTGTTCTTTTTAAATTCTTCTTTTTTTTTTTTTTTCTTTTTTTTTTTTGATTGGAGTCTAACTCTGTTGCCCAGACTGGAGTACAGTGGCATGCTCACGGTCACCCTAGCCTCGATCTGATGGGCTTGGGTGATCCATCTGCCTCAGCCTTCCAAGTAGCTGGAACTACAGACACATGCCATTACGCCCAGCTAATTTTTTTGTGACTTATTGTAGAGACAGGGTCTCACCAAGTTGCCCAGGCTGATCTTGAAACCTGACTCAGGTAGTCCTCTTGCCTCGGCCTCCCAAAGTACTGGAATTACAGGCTGAGCCACTGCATCCAGACTCATTCTTATTTTTCATATTTTTGTACTTTATTTCTAGAAATAATATAAAGTTTAATATAAATAAATAGTGACCAAAGGCATCTTTTTCTTGTTCCCAATCTCAGAGATAAATGTTCCATATTGTATTGTTATATGTGATATTTGCTGGAGAAATTTTGTATCTACTCCTGTGTCCCATCAAAAAACAGTCAATTTCCAATCAGTCAATCATTTGTTGAATATAGTCCCATCTTGTTCTAACTTAGTCTCCAGATTCTAATTTCTGTCCCCCCAACTCTAGTCCTGAGAGGCTGTAAAAAACTCTACCCAACTTCTTCACTTCTCAGCTGACTATTCCAGAAGGAAAGAGATACTTATAGAAAAAAATTCATCAAAATGCAAGAGTAATGTTTATAGCCTAGATTGTGACCCCAAAATTCTCACTGCATGCTACTTCACTGATACTTACAAATATAAATATGAAACATTAGTGCACATAGGTAAGAAACTGAATTTTCCATTTATTCTTTTTTATTTATTTATTTATTTTTTTTTGAGTTGGAGTCTCACTCTCTCGCCCAGACTACAGTGCAGTGGCGGCTCCCGGTCACTGCAGCCTCGACCTGCTGGGCTCTGGCAATCCTTCCGCCTCAGCCTTCCGAGTAGTGGGAATTACAGACACGCACTACCATGCCTGGCTGATTTTTATTATTATTATTTATTGTAGAGATGAGGTCTCGCCAAGTTGCCCAGGTGGGTCTCGAATCTGCGGGCTCAGGCAATCCAGTCACCTCAGCCTCCCAAAGCACCGGATTACTGGCTGAGCCACCAAGTCCGGCTTCCATCTATTCTTAAAGGGAGAAATGAACCAATTACTGAACTTGCTAATATCAGCAGCTAAACACCTAGAGTGTATTTCTTATTTTAAAAGTATGTGTGGATTTCTCTACTTATCTTTTTTTGTCTTTGAGCCCTGTCATAATTTGATTGTGATAGGAGGACATATGTGTGATCTCAGTAGTTTTACAATTGTTAAAATGTTCGTAATAACACAGTAAGTAGTCAGGTTTTGTAAATGTTCCAGGAAACCTTGAAAGGAATGGGTATTCTGTGGTTGTTGAGTGGGGTAGCCTATATATTTCAATTAGACCAAGTATATAAATTAAATTAACTTATATTTTTATAAATTTGTTTCTTTTTGTTACAACAATTACTAGATGTGGCATATTAAAATATCACCTATACCTATGCTTTCGTCATTTCTTCTAGTATCTCTAGTATTTGCATATTTTATGTGCATAAGCAAATGTATAATTGTCATACTTATTGAATAGAATCAGATGTCATTATGAAGTGACTGGACTCATCTCTCACAAAACTTTTTGCCTTGATGTCTCCTCAGAGATCAACATAACTACAACAGCGTTCATTTGCTAAAAACTGCATGGAGTGACGTTTTCTCTATTAATTCTAACTTTTTTGTTGCTTTTTATTTTACTGTACATTTATATGAAAACAGCACAGTGTTAGGTTTCATTTCTTCATCCAGTCTGACCATTTGTTGTTTATAGTTGGAGCTTTTAGCTAAAGTATATTTAAAGTAGCTCCTGCTATCTCTAATTTCCCCACTTACATTATTTACTTTATGTCTGCACTTCCTGCTATATCCTGCATTTTTCCTCTTTCCTTGCCTTCTTTTATATTAGGTATTTTTTTTATCATTTTATTTCTCTGTCTCTAAAACTGATGTTGCTTTTTCTATATTTTTTAGTTGCTAACTTATAAATTGCATCATGTATTTTTGATATATTAAACTCTACTCTTAGTACTTTTATTTTCTGGTAAAATAACATGAAGTCTTTGAAGTCCTTTACTCCTCTTCTCCTGATTTTAGTATTATTACTGTTTATTTCATTCTTTCTATATATATGGGGTTTTTTTTAACACCACAAGATGTCATTTTTGTTTCATACAGTAAAACAAGTAAGTGGATTTGCCCACTTATGTATCACTTTTGTTGCTCTTCCTTTTTTTCTGAATCTCCAACTTTCTTTCTTTAAGCCTAAAATCATTTCTAAATGCCCATTAGTGAATGAAACTTGCTTAGCTCTTGCTTGCTTGAAAATATTTTCCCGGTTTAAAAACTAAATTAGTGGTTATTTCCACTAAGCATACGAAAGAACTCATTCTGCTGTCTTCTGGCTTCCTTTTTCATGGATGAGACATCAGAGATCACTCTGTTGCTCGTTTGAAAGCAATCTTTCTTATTTTTTTGACTGCTTGTGTGAACTTTTTTCTTTGTTTTCTGCAGTTTATCTATGAGGTGTTTTGCTGTGGGTTTCTTTTTTATTCTACTTGTGATTATTGAACTTTTTGAAAATGTGAATTTCTATCTTTCTGGAAATGTAGAAAACCGTCATTTTCTCTTCAAATATACCCTCTGCCCTACTCTCAGTCTCCCTCTTCTGGGACTCCAGAGGATTTATTAAATGTAAGTTAAGTCTTTACATGGGATCATCCTTGTCTCATGCCATCTATTCTGCGCTTTCTTTCTGGGATTCATTCTGTAAAAATCCTAGCCTCGGCCTTATTCTCAATCTTCCTCTTCTGGGACTCCAGAAGATCTAATGAATGTATGTTAGGGCTTTGCAATGGGACCATCCCCGTTTTATGGCACATAGTCTGAGATTCTTTCTGGATAGATCCTCCTGGCAGGTCAGGATGGAGTAGGTTATACTACAGTGACCAACACCCTAAATCTTAGTGGCAGAGGTTTGTTTTTTGTTTACACAGAAGGTACACAGTGAAGTGGCCAGAGGTATGCTCTACATAACTACTGGATTCCTGGTTCCTGTTGGATAGAGTTGTAGTCAACATTCTAAATGTTACCGGTTGCTGTATCAAAGAAAAAGAATGCTTTCCTGGTTTTTAATGATACTACTCAGAACTAACATGTATCACTTCCTCTCATATTGTATTGGCTAAAGTAAATTACCTGAATACATCTAACTTTAAAGAAGATGGCAAATGTCCAAGAGGAGAACCAGAAGAAATATTTCAGCTGCCACAATGGACCTCCCTGCCTGCCCTTCAAATCATTGAATATTTTATTCATTTATGTTTCAAATGCTTAGAAAATATTGTTTCCATTGTTCTCTCCCTTTGAAGCTGAGGCAGAGGCAGAAAGATTAACTTACTAGGAAGAGACAGTTTTGAACAGCACTGAAGCCACATTTCCTCCCACATTTTGGAAGTTAGCAGAGAAGTTAGCTCAGCTAACAATTTTTAGAAGTCAGTTCTGCATGTCTGAGTGAGCTCAGTGGACAAACAGGAGATATATGCTCACGGGAAGGAAGAAGACCTTGGTTATCTGGAGATTCCTTTTTCTAATGAGGCCACTTCTCTGACCAGGAAGCTTCCATCTTTCTAGTCATGTTTTCTGCCTTCCTGGTATCATAAGTATGGAGAGTGTGATGGTGAGGCTCTTCTCTATGAGAAATTTGGTCATGAACATATAGACCATCTCTCTCTGGTCCAACCTGGGATAATTGGGAGGAATTGCCTGTACAATACTAATACTTTTCTTGCAAGTTTTCCTTCAAATAAACTAAATTTATGTATGCTAATGGTATGAAGGTGTCTCCTTTGCGATTACAGTTTCATGCCAGCATTACTATTCTGTTTCCTCCTTTCTGAATATTTTTAGGATATTAACTATCATTTTTTACTTGTCATTATACCTGAAGACATAGATCATCCAAGTTGGGGATGATCTAAGACAGTCACGGCCTTCCATGGTCATTTACCCATCTGGAAACAAGCTCTTCTTTCATCTTTAATCTCTGAAACTTTGTTGTACTTTTTTTTTTCCATATGAGACATGCATTTAAAATTATTGTTAAAATTCTCTAGGGCATTATGTTTTTAACTGGAAAAATTTAGGTAGCTTTGTCCATGACACTTGCAGGAACAGAAGTCTGCCCTCATTGGTATACTTTGATAATTCTTTAACTTTACCTACTCTTAATTTTTTGTCCTTTTTCTGAGAAAACTGTAACTTGTTACTTATACTTTTACTCAATCAGATGCCTGTATTGACCTAGTCACATATTCATTATGAAAAATAACTGGGAAAGGCTGGGTGTGGTGGCTTATGCCTATAATCCCAGCACTTTGGGAGACCGAAGTAAGAGGATTGCCTGAGCTCACAGGTTCGAAACCAGCCTGGGCAACTTGGCGAGACCTCATCTCTACAATAAATTAAAAAATTATCTGGGCATGGTGTTGCATGCCTGTAGTTCCAGCTACTTGAAAGGCTGAGGCAGAAGGATTGCCCGAGTCCAACAGATCGAGGCTGCGATGGCCGTGAGAGTGCCACTACCCTCCAGCCTGGGTGACAGAGTGAGACTCTTACTTAAAAAAAAAAAAAAGAAAAATAACTAGGATTCAATACAGTACCAATAGCCAACAATCAAAGAGATCCCAGCACAAATAATTGATATATAACAAGAAAAAAAAATTATAGATTTGGAACAATGCCTAATGTGACCAAGTTTATTTTCATATGACACAGCAACTCATTACTCACCTCTTGCTGGCATCTCCTCTCCAGTTTTTCATAGATGTATTACCTGCTTTCTCTGTACCATTGATGGTGGAAAGATAACTACTTATGTCCATATGTTCCTTACCTGACTTAGGATAAATCCAGTTAAAGAGGAAGCAAGTGATGATCCTAACAGTCCTATTGCAAGTGTCCATGCTTTGATAAGTCCATAATAACTATATAAAAGAAGGAATAATGCACAAGATTAAATTTGTACAAAGTCAGGAAAAGTCAACCTAATGAAATGAAGTTTAAGAGAGATAATTGCTGATTTTGCACATTAACCATTCCTACTTCTCAAATTCCATTAAAATGTCAAAAAAAGTATGTAAATATAAGCAACTTTCTGGTTTCACCACAGAATCAGAAAGGTTGACATTATCAGTAAAGAATATGAAGATATTAAGAAAATGGGAGCCAGGTGTGATGGCTCATGCCTATAATCCTAGCACTTTGGGAGGCTGAGGCGAGAAGATTGCCTGAGCTCCTGGATTCAAGACCAGTCTGGGCAACATGGAGGGACCTCCCCTCTAAAAAAAAAAAAAAAAAAAAAAAAATAGAAAGAAAGAACATGGGAACATACAGAGTGAACCCAGCAGAGTTAGGAAATCTATAAATGCATTTGAGAAATTCAGAAGGTGATATGTGTTGGTGATGGGAACTGGTTTTGGTGTAAATAAAAAATTAAAAGGCTTTGTTCACCTGGTCCAGGTCCACAGTCTTAGAGTTACTGATCCCCTAGTTTTTTCCCAATATTCAAACAAGGAAATCAGAAACCCAGTTTAAAGAAATTATAAATGCCCAATCCTGAATGTTCAAACAAATTTCATCAGGTCATGGGCTACAAAAATCAGGGAAGCCATGGAAAATAATAAATAAAGAAAGAGTCAAGTCCATCACCCATGAAGAAACAAGTGTTTTGGGGGGGTACAAAATCAATGTCTAATCAAAAAATGAGTTCAATCCAGGATTGGGTATGTTTGTTTTACTGCCTGCTGATTTCACCATTAATGTTTGGTGTTTCAAGAGAGGATAAACCCTTTTTCCTGTATTCCCTGAGAATACTTGCCAGCAGTGCTTGCAGCTGAAGTATTTACACTGAGATAACTCACAGCTTACCCCCAAACTTTGCAAAATATCTCGATTGTATCACTATTTTTGCATCACTCTTTCTATTGTTATGACCAAGTAAGTGAGAAGTCACGCCAGCAAGCTGAGTTTAATTAATTAGAGTTTTATTAACGCATGGATCAAGAGCAGGCAAACGCCAGGAAAAATAACTCTTGACAAATTGGTGCAGTTTGTGACAAGCTTTCATAGGTAAAATTTGCAGTATTGGCTACATAGCAACTTAGTGACCACAGCAACTATTAACTAACAACTTGACAACCAAAATGGAAACTTTTGATTGTTAGGGAGCTTTGATTACTCTTATGTACCTTAGTTAGGTCACTAACAGAATATAAGAACAAAATATGAAAATATCAAAGCATAACATTTGATTTCAGTTAACAAAAGCATACAATTACATGGAACTTATGGCTAAGGAGTTTTGTAACAGTCAGCAGGAAATGATCAGCACGACCTGCCCAAAGGAGACAAAGCTGGGGGTCTGCAGTCATGGGAATGTTACTGTAATCACACATAGGCATTGATTCTTAGATCAGGCAGGTAACTGAGATGAAAGTTTTAAACAAAATGGAATAAGCTGGTTAATATTATTATTTTGCTAGCAATTTGATTCTATTAACTGATTTAGCTTGTTTCAGTATATCAATAGTCTTTGGGGGGAAAAGACATCATTCTATTTATAGCATTCTTTTTTTAGTAGTAGCATTTCCATATAATGTTCCACTTTGTGTTTCATGTTTTGAAATGTACCATCTCAAATAAATTATTAAATACTGATCATCATATTCATTTCTGTTACTTTTGGATTAGAGACAAGTTCTATTTAGAAATAACTCTAAAAACAATTTTTATATTTTATTTTTAGATTGAAAACCAGCCAGATTTGCTTCAGCCTCAAAGAACGTGCTTATGTACAATTAAATGAGTGTGGTGAACTACACTTTTTTTCCTAAACAAGAAATGGGTTAAGATAGCCAACATAAGGCATCTAGAGTGTGATTCTCCTATAGAATAAACAAAGGTAGAGAGAATTTCCTCTGTACTCAGAGAGTAACAGGACCAGCAGCATGCCCCACAACTCATCAAAAAAGTGATAACCACACAGTGCAAAGAAGAGAAAAATCAATCAGCCCATAATGGAACTAACCAGATTCTCCTTCAGATCATGACAAAGACCATAGACAGGCTCCGGTCACAAAGGGAAAGATGAGTGAGGGAAATTGAAGAATTCTGTGCTCCTGTCCTGACTTGGAGGGCCCCTTCAGTCTTACAGGACTCCAGTTCATCACAGGACCCTGCCTTACACACAGCTGTGTTCTGCTGAAGCCCACACAGAGAGGTGCAGGAAAAAATAAAAACCCCTAAGCAGCTCCAGCTCCCAGATCCCAAAAACTCAGCCCATGCCGATGGTTCCTTTCTAGCCAGTCTGGGAGGGGATAATCTTCAAGGCAAACTCTAGACGGCAGACAGTTCCTGACTAGAGTGGCCTACTGTGAGAACACCGGAGACCCTGAGGCCAGATGCACTTCTGACATTCCAGAAAGTAGACTACCTGAGGCTAAGGTAAGTAGCCCAGTAAGATTTATGCCCATAGCAACCCTTACTCTCTGTGTAAACTATTTTGTGCCTGATCTGCACAACAGCATTAACCCAGTGGCCAAAGACTCCCTCCTAATTCCCAACAGGGTAGTCAAGAGTGCACACAAGGCCAGGCATGGTGGCTCCAGCCTGTAATCTCAGCACTTTGGGAGACCAAGGTGAGAGGATTGCCTGAGCCCATGGGTTCAAGACCAGCCTGGGCAACTTGATGAGACCTCATCTCTACAATAAATCAAAAAATGGTAGTGTGCACCTGTAGTTCCAGCTACTTGAAAGGCTGAGGCAAAAGGATTGCCTTAGTCCAGTGGGTCAATGCTAGGGTGGCCATGAGCATGCCACTGCACTCCAGCTTGGGCAATGGAGTGAGATTCCAAGTCAAACTCAAAAAAAAAAGAGTGCACACAAGTGAGATGCTGGAGCTCCTGTTCCCTCACTCCCTTCAGAGGCTTAAGACAGACAGAGAATTTGAATAATCCCCAGAGCCCCCAAACTCCTCCTAGGTTGGCTGGACACTTTCTTGAGCAACACTCACCAAGGAGAAACCCCACAGCCATCTTCACAGCTACCTTTCCCCCACAGGTGCCATCTCCTGGCCAGAGGTCGACAGCACAGCCCATTACATCTGATATAATACCTCATCTTTGGGGAAGGTCTGATCCCAGTCCCCAACTAACACCACTGTCCAAGCCACACTGTCATTCAAGATGCTGTTAGCCAGGGTAGGTACCCAGCACAGGACTGCCACAACTGGCAATTGAGAGACTCACCACCCCAAGGCTATAGATAACCAAGGGAACCTTATAGTGCCCACATCACCCTTCTGCCGTTAAATAAAAATAGTCTATACAAATGAGAAGGAACCAGGAAAATAATTCTGACTCTATGATAAAACAGAGTTCTCCAACACACCTAAAAAAAAAACCACACTAACTCCTCAGTAAAAGACCAAATGAAATATTTGTAATTCCAGACATAGAATTCAAAAAGTTGCTTACGAAATTGCTCAGTGAACTTCAGGAGTAAGTTGAAAACTAACATAAAGAAATTTGTAAAACCATTCAGGACATAACTGAAAAATCCTTTAAAGAGACACCTTAACAAAAAAACTGAAATCCTGGAAGTGAAAAAAAAATTATTTAGGAAAATATAAAATGCAGTGGAAAGTTTTAACAGTAGATTAGAACAAGCAGAAGAAAACATCTCGGAGCTTGAAGACAAGACTTTTGAATTAATCCAGTTGAACAACAATAAAGAATGAGCACCAAGAGAATGGAACAAAGCCGCCAAGAAATGTGGGATTATGTAAGACATCCAAACCTAAGAATCATAGGTGTTCCTAAGGAAGAAAAGAAACAGGTTTGGAGAAACTATGTGATGGAATAATGAAGAAAACCTTCTCTGACTTTGTCAGAGATTTAAACATTGAGATACAAGAAGCCCAAAGAACTCCCAGAAGATTCATTGCAAGAAGGTCATCTCTAAGGCATATAATCATTCAGTTATGAAAAGTTAATGTTAAGGAAGCAATTTTAAGAGAAGTGAGACAAAAGCACCAAATAATTTACAAAGATAAACCTATCAGACTAACAGCAGACTTCTCAAAGAAATCCTACAAGCCAGAAGGGGTTGGGGCCTCAACTTCAATCTCCTCAAACAGAATATCAGTCAGCCAACAAATCTTGTGTCCTGCAAAACTAAGTTTCATGAATGAAGGAGAAATAAAGTCTTTCTCAGAAGAGCAAGCATTGAGGAAATTTGGCACCACTAGACCAACTCTACAGTAAATACTCAAAGGAGTTCTAAATACTGGGGGAAAAAATCAAAGTATACCAGTAGAAAAATGCTGAAAACAATAAAGTTCACAGGCCTTATGGAATTCCAACACAATAGTGAAAAGAAGTAAATAAAGCAACCAGAGAACAACTAATATGATGAATAGAATGGTACCTTGCATATTATTAACTCTGAATGTAAATGGTCTCAATGCTTCACTAAAAAGATACAGACTGGCAGAATACATTTTTCAAAAAACACAACCCAAATATCTGCTACCTTCAAGAGACACACTTAACACACAAAGACTCCTATAGACAGAATTTTAGGGGTGGAAAAAATAGCCTTAAGCAGCTCCAGTCCTCATATCCCAGAAACTCAACCCTTGCTGATGCTTCTTTTTAGCCAGCACAGGAGGGGACGGAAAAAATATTCCATGCAAATGGAAACCAAAAACCAGTAGGAGTAGTCATTCTCATATCAGATAAAACAAACTATAGATTAACAACAATAAGCCGGGCTCGGTGGTTCAGCCTGTAATCCCGCGCCTTGGGAGGCTGAGGTGAGTGAATTGCCTGAGTCTGCAGGTTCGAGACCCACCTGGGCAACTTGGTGAGACCTCATCTCTACAACAAATCAAAAAATTAGCCGGGCATGGTAGCGTGTGCCTG
This sequence comes from Carlito syrichta, assembly GCF_000164805.1. Classification (NCBI taxonomy): domain Eukaryota; kingdom Metazoa; phylum Chordata; class Mammalia; order Primates; family Tarsiidae; genus Carlito; species Carlito syrichta. The sequence continues at coordinate 70,970 of NW_007233260.1, read as the reverse complement.
TAATTCCAGCTACTTGGAAGGCTGAGGCGGAAGGATCGCTGGAGCCCAGCAGGTCGAGGCTGTAGTGGTCGGGAGTGGCCACTGCACTCCAGTCTGGGTGACAGAGTGAGACTCTAACTCGAAAAAAAAAAAACCAGTAAAAAACAGTCAAACGTGGCTATATATAATGACAAAGAATGAATGCAAAAAGAAGACATAACAATTTTAAATATAAATACACCTAACACCAGAGTCCCCAGCTTTATAAAACAAATTACATTAGACCTATAAAAGGGGGCGGATAGACAGCAATACAATAATAATGGGAGACTTCAACACTCTGCTGACAGTAATAGACAAATCATCATCAAGGCAGAAAGTCAACAAAAAACTTTAGAGTTAAACTGGACTCTAGAGCAAATGAAAAAAAAAAACACAGACATATAAAGAACATTCCACCCCAAAGCTACAGAATATACACTTTTCTCATCAGCACATAGAATATTCTCCAGGATAGATCATGTGAGAGGCCACAAAGCAATTCCAAATAAGCTCAAATAAATGAAAATCATATCAAGCACCTTCTCAGACCATAGTGGAATAAAACTAGAAATTAATTCCAAGAAGAACTTGTGAAGCCAAACAAAAACATGGAAGGTAAACAATCTGCTCCTGAATCATCCTTGAGTCAACAATGAAATTAAGATGGAAATTAAAAAATTTCTCAAAATGAATGACAATAATGAAACTAGTTATCAAAACCTCCAGGACACATCCAAAAATGTGCTCAGAGGAAAATGTATAGCACTTAAGGCCTACATTAATAAGACTGAAAGACTGCATATTGACAACCTAACTTCACACCTCAAGGAACTGGAAAAACACAAACAAAACCCAAAGCTAGCAGAAAAAAAAAAAAGAAATAATGAAAATCAGAGCAGAACTAAATGAAATACTGATATTAAACAAATACAAAGGATCAATGAAACATACTTGGTTCTTTGACAAGATAAACAAAATTGATAGACCACTAGCTAGACTAATTAAGAAACAAAGAGAGAAGGTACAAATTAGCTGAATCAAAAATGAAAATGGAGACATTACATCTGCTACAACAGAAATTCAAAAGATCATTTGAGACTATTATGAATACCTCCTCACAAACCTACCAGACAATATAAAGGAGATTGATAAATGCTTGGAAACATACAACCCTCCAACCTTGAATCAGGCAGAAATAGAAACCATGAATAGACCAATAGCAAGTAGTAAGATTGAAACAGTAATTAAAAATCTCCCAAGAACAGCAACAACAAAAAGTCCAGAACCTGATGGACTCATAGCTGAATTCTTCCAGACTTTCAAGGAAGAACTGGTTACCAATTTTACTGAAGTTATTTCATAAGATTGAAGAGGAGGGAATTATCTCTAACTCATTCTATGAAGCCAGTATCGCTCTGATACCAAAATCAGAAAAGGACACAACAAAAAAAGAACGCTACAGACCAATATCCCTTAGGAACATAAAAAGAAAATCCTCAACAAATATTAGCAAACTAAATTCAACATCACATAAAAAAGCCATCACAAACAAGTGAGTTTTATTCCAGAGATGCAAGTGTGATTCAACATAAGCAAGTCAATATACATGATCTACTACATAAGCATACTTTTTTTAAAAAATCATATGATTTCGATAGGCACAGAAAAAGCATTTGATAAAATTCAGCATCCTTTCTTGATAAAACCCCCAGCAAAATAGACATAGAGGGAACAGTCCTAAAAATAATAAAAGCCATATTTGATAAGCCCACAGCTAACACTGAATGCATTCCCCCTCAGCAATGGAACAAAGCAAGGATGACCATTTTTACTACTCCTATTCAACATAGCATTGGAAGTCTTAGACAGAGCAATCAGGCAAGAGAAAGAAATAAAGGTTATTCAAATTAGAATATAAAAAACCAAAGTATCTCTGTATGCCGACAATATAATCTTTTACCTAGAGAATTTTTAAGAACTCCTCCAGAAGACTTCTGGACTTGATAAATGAATTTGGTAAAGTTTCAGGATACAAAATCAGCATACACAAATCTGTAGCACTGCTATACACCAATAGCGACCAAGCTGAGAATTAAATCAAGAACTCAATTATGTTTACAGCAACAGCCAAAAAGCTAAAATATCTAAGAGTATATTTAACCAAAAAGGTGCAAGATCTTTATAAGGAGAGCTAGAAAACCCTGATGAAAGAAATTGTAGAGGACATAAACAAATGGAGAAGCATCCCATGATCATGGATTGAAAGAATCCACATTGCTAAAATGATGATATTATCTAATGTGATCTACAGATTCTCTGCAATCCCTATCAAACTACCAATGTCATTTTTCACAGAATTAGAAAAAAATCCTGAAATTCATATGGAATCAAAAAGAGCCAGAATGGTCAAAACAATCCTAATCAGAAAGAACCAAGCTAGAGGTATCACATTATGTGACTTTAAATTATGCTACAAGGCTGTTGTAACCAAAGTAGCACAGTACTGGAATAAGAGTAAGAAACATGGATCAATGGAATAGAGAATCCAGAAATAAACCCAAATCCCTGCAACCAATTGATCTTTGACAAAGCAGATAAAAACAGGCACTGGGGAAAAGACACCCTATTCTGCAAAAGTGGGAAAAGTTAGATAGCTACACGCAGAAAAAAATGAAACTTGACCACTGTCTCTCCCCATATACAAAAATTAACTCACGACAGATTAAAACTTTAAGTGTCAGAATTGAAGCCATAAAAATCCTTGAATAAAACCTAAGAAAAACTCTTCTTGACATCAACCTATGCAAAGAATTTGTGTCTAAAACCCCAAATGCGAATGCAACTAAAATAAAAATAAATTAAGTGGGACTTATTTAAACCAAAAAGCCTTTGCACAGCAAAATTATCAACAGAGCAAATAGGCAACCTACAGAATGGGAGAAGATATCTGCAAACTATACATCTGACAAAGGACTAATATCCAGAAGTTATAAAGAACTCAAACAAATCAGCTTGAAAAAAGCAAACAACCCCATTAAAAAGTGTATAAATGACATGAACAGACATCTCTCAAAAGAAGATATACAAATGGCCAAGAAACCTATGAAAAAATGTTCAACATCACTAATCATCAGGGAAATTCAAATTAAAACAACAATGAGATGCTACCTTACACTAGTCAGAACGGCCAGTTATAAAACATCAAAAAACAACAAATGCTGACTCAGATGCGGAGAAAAGGGAATGATTACAGACTGTTGGTGAGAGTGTAAATTAGTACAACCTCTGTGGAAATTGGTATGGAGATTCATCAAATAACTAAAAGTAGATCTACCATTGGATCCAGCAATCCCACTACTAGGTATCTACCCAAAGGATCAGAGGCTGTTATACAAAAAAGACACCCACACCCAAATGTTCATTGTAGCACAATTCACAGTTGCAAAGATGTGGAAACCTAAATGCCCATCAGCCAATAGTGAATAATGAAAATGTGGTATATATACACTATGGAATACTATTTAGCCATAAAAAAGAAAGAAATAATGTCTTTTGCAGCATCTTGGGTAGAATTGGAGAACATCATCCTAAGTGAACTAACTCAGGAACAGAAAACCAAACACCTCATGTTCTCACAAGTGGGAGTTAAACTAAGGATCTGCAGAGGCATAGAGAATGATATAGTGGACATTGGAGATTCAGAAAGGGGAGAGTGGGAAGAGGGAGAGGAATTAAAAATCACCTATCAGGTACAATATGCATAGGTGGTGTTGGTGGTTACACTTAAAGCCCAGATTTCTTTGCCACTATGCAATGCAACCATGTAATTAAAAACTATTTGTACTTGCTAGAGCTATTGAAATAAAGGGGAAAAAATGGTGCTTCCAGGTTTCCCCTTTTATAAGAGGAGGATCTTTTTGTTTTGGTCTGTTCTTAATATTTCCCTAAAATTATCCCATTTCTACTCTGTCTTTAAATGTTAAATATGGGGAGAGGGTTATGCTCTGGTTATTAATATATAGGTCCTTGATCATAAAAGAGTCACGTCCAAACCTAGAGTCCTTGAATGTTGAGCTGTATGCAGTCATGGGGTAGAATGTGAGTTGTCTCTTTTTGGGGAGCAAGAGAGTGTATTCCAATGTGTGAATAAGAACATTTATGAGCATTCACAGATGCAGGTTGTGGTGAAAACTGTTAATTGTCCCTAGTGTTCATTGTTCCCTTTTTCACTTTAAAACCACTAGAATTTAGGTGGGAATGGGGGCCACTTATGACTTTTGTGAGCCCTTTTGTGAGACTGTCACTTTTGCCTTCATGAGCCCTCACCTCCATAAAAATGTTTAGAAATGTATTTTACAGGCTGGGCTTGGTGGCTCAGCCTGTAATCCCAGCACTTTGGGAGGCCAAGGCAAGTGGATTGCATCCGCCTGCAGGCTCAAGATCAGCCCAGGTAACTTGGTGAGACTTCATCTCTACAATACATCAAAAAGCAGCCAGGCATGGTAGTGCACGCCTGTAGTTCTGGTTACTTGGAAGGCTGAGGCGTAAGAATCGCTGGATTCCAGCAGGTCAACACTGGGGTGACAGTGAGTGTGCCACTATACTCTAGCCTGGGCGATGGAGTGAGACTCCAACTCAAAAAAAAAGAAAATTATGTTTTATGACTGCTCTGATATAAAAGCAAATACATTAGCATTAGACACTAATATATTCCACCTAAGAGTTTATTTTTTCTCTTACAATTTGAAAATAATTTAGAACGTTTTCCTGGGTTTCTAATATTGTAGGTTTTAGATATAGTATTTTTTGTGTAGCTGATAGAAATATGATTATCTAGTTATCAGTGTATTTTAATTAACATAGATTCAACACCCTATAGGGTATTATTGGTTTTGTTTTGTGAGTTCAGTTGTTATTAGATTTATCTTAGCATATTTTCCTCTTCATTTATCTTCTTTTGTTTCTGTAACTCTATGCTTTATCTGTGATTATTTGCTTCTACCTGAAGAATTCCCACTTAGTAATTCTTTTACTGGGGATCTCTTACAGATGAATTTTCTCAGTTTGCCTTAAAATATTTTTATTTTACCTTAGTTCTTGAAGGAAATTTTTGGTTAGATATAGACTTCTAGTTTAACAGTAGTTCTCTTATTTACATTTTAGAGATATCAATTGGTTGGTTTCTGGTTTTCATTGTTTCTTTGAGAAGGCAGCGATCAGTCTTACTATTGCCCTTTTGGAAGTCATGTGCTAATTCTGTGTGACTGCTTTAAAAATCTCTCTCTCTATCTCTCTCTCTCTATCTCTCTCTCTCTCTCTTTATCTCTTTCACTTTCTCTTTCTCTTTCTCTCTCCCTCCATTTGTTTTTTAGCAGTTTTACTATGATGGGTTTAGATGTGGTTAGCTTTGTATTTATCTTATTTATTCTTCATTAATGACATTTTAATGACTGTTCTCTTCACAGATTAAGAAGCCTTTAGCATACTGTGGCTGTGGGAAAGGATTTCACTTATGTTTACTGAAAGATGTGCTTTCATTCTATAGTTAGAGATGCAAACAGAATACCCACTGTCAATAATCCTAAGTGCCATGACAATTTTTCTGAAATTATATACCCACAATGGAGTGATTCACTGTTTTCATAGCAGCAAGGTGAGAGCTCCTTTTTTTCTTTAATTTTCTTTTTATTGGAAAATATAGTTTATTTCAAAAGTAGCCTGGGCAGCGAGACCTCATCTTTACAATAAATCAAAAAATCAGCCGGGCGTGGTAGTGCATGCCTGTAATTCCGGCTACTTGGAAGGCTGAGGCGGAAGGATTCCCGGAGCCCAGCAGGTCAAGGCTGCAGTGCCGGGAGCGGCCACTGCACTCCAGTCTCAGTGACAGAGTGAGACTCCAACTCAATAAATAAATAAATAAATAAATAAATAAATAAAATAAAATAAAAAGTAAATTAGAGAGAGAGAAAGAAAGAAGAGATTCACCTCCTAAGGTGGGGAAGGGGGCCAAAGCCAGGAAACATAGCGACAGCCATAGCTCAAAGAGTACATGGCCACACCAAAGTCTAATAAGGCAATAGCCTGCAATGGTCTGGCAATGGCCAGTGAGAGCTTCTTATACCTTACCCCTTACACCATCCAGTCACCTAACAGTAAGTATTTGATATGGAGAAGGAAAGCAACCTGGTGGTTACTCTAATGCAAGACATTTTTCTGGAACACAACTTAGCTCTGCTTATTCTGGCTGGGCACGGTGGCTCATGACTGCAATCCCATCATTTTGGAAAGCAGAGGCAAGAGGATTGCTTGAGCCCATAGGTTCAAGATCAGCCTGAACAACTTGGCAAGAACTTGTCTCTACAATTAATTTTTGAAAATTGACTGGGAGTAGTGGTGCATGCTTGTGGTTCTAGCTAGTTGAAAGGCTAAGGTGGAAGGATTGCCTGAACCCAGCAGGTCGAGACTATGGTGGCAGTGAGCATGCCACTACACTCCAGCCTGAGAGGCAGAGTGAGACTCCAACTCAAACAATAAATAAAATAAAATAATAAATAAATGAAATAAAATTGCTTATTCTTCAGCTGCAGCAAACCCATGGTGAAAAAGCCTTTTGCCAGTTTAAATATCCACTCCAGTGGACTTTCAATTTTACTGACTTTATACTTTGCTATAATGTGAATGAATAAAATGCGAACAAATAATCAGATATCTGAACTATGGGTCAGTCCCACATAGAGGGAATTCAGGAGTATATAATTACTCATCAGTCAAAAATAATTAAAAGCAATTAAAGTTTTCTTACATTCTTCCTTTAAGAAGTCTAAAAGAATGGAATTGTCTTCTTAATGCATCATAGAGAATCTTAGGAATCTTTTCCACTCCTGACACCTTCCAAAGAAATGGAAGCCACTACATTTTCAAATCCTATCTGTGTCATACAGTCTCATTCCCAAACAATATTCTCACAAAACCACATCTGTGTGACTCCTCTTCTTCCTTCCAGAAGTTTTTTCTTGCCACATCTGTTCTGCTCTTAGAGATGTAATCCCTTGACCCACTCTTCAGAACTAGCAAAGACTGAATTTCCCTGAGAGGATAATTTAGAGATCTATCTTCTATGGGAGTATCTTTAACAGCAAGAATAGTATATAATTAGGAAAATTATTGGTTGAATAAGTTGTCTTCATCCACTAATAAAAAATAGTTTCCTGCAAACTGATATATGATTGAGGTATAACATATATATTTCATACAGATGGAGGATGAACTAGATTAAGGGTATAAGACTTTTTTTCCAAATTGTATATTTGCATATTCACTCAGACTCTAGAAAATTTTCCTCCACACTGGACTGAACCATAGTCTTTTGTTTTCTCAGTCACGCTATGTGAATATTATCTCACTCATATTGGACATAAAAAGAACATCATGTATATAAGTTTAGGAATATATCTATGCATGTATATATCTTCTTAGTTTCTCTGTTTTTTTAAAAAGAAAATATGGTTCATTTTGTATTGTACATTATACATCAAATAATAAATTTATGTCTTTATACAATATTAAGTAACAGAACACCTGCAAGCATTTTTTAAGGTGAGTCTTGGAACAGAATAAAGCAAATGAATGCATAATCTGGTTACTCTGGCATGAACTTTGCATAGATCTAGCAGACAAGATTCTTTATAGAATTGTATCAAAGTGAGTTATTCTTGGCTGATTTTGCCACTTTACCCCAGGGCCACTACTTTACAAAACTTCAAAGAACTCTATTCATATTGGATTTATGTTTCCCAGGGAGTGTTAGTCCCCCAAAATGCAATGTGAACCATGCTTCTTGAGTTTTACAAATGACAGAGTTACTCCTGTTAGTCACACTTATACATCTTTAAAGAAAGTGTAACAGTGAAAAGAGCAAAAGTTTTGTGCATAGCAGATCTGTATTCCAAATCAGTGGTGAGATCTTGAGCTGAAAGTTAAGTATATGAACCTTAGTCTTCTTAATTATAAGATAAATATGACTAGCACTTGGGTTGTCATGATAATTAAATATGCATAAGCATAGTTATTATAGCAATGGTGATGGAGTAGCTAACCCTTATACCGTTTTTGCCGGGATATGCCAGGAACTATTCTGCACTTGACCTATATTAACTTACTTAATACTTTTTAATAACTTTAAGAGGTAAGTATTCTCTTATTTCCTCTATTTTATACATGAGGAAATCAGAACGGATAAGATAAGTAATGTGCTTGAGGTAAATGGCCATATTAACATTGAAATTTAGTAAACTAACTCTAAATCTGTGCTTCTCACTGGGCTACAATTCTTCCCATACAAGTGCATACACCTAATATATCATTGGATACATACTTATTAATGATTATGTCTGAATTATATAGATATTTGTTCAGAAATTTTGACCTGCTGGCTATGGACAATAAAAGAGTTGAAATATCCAGATTACAAGGAATGCAAACAATTCAACATCAACAAAAACAAAACAAATAATTCCATTAAAAAGTGAGAAAGGGATATAAATAGACCCTTCTTAAAAGAAGATATACAAATGACCTACAAACAAAAGAAAAAATGTTCAAAATCACTAATTATCAGAGAAATATAAATGAAAATCACAATGAGATATCTTATACCTGTCAGAATGCTATCATTAAGAGGGGGGAAAAGCAGATAGTGGCAAGGATGAAGAGAAAAAGGAACACTCTACACTGCTGGTGGGAATATACATTAGTGTAACTATTTTGGAAAACAGTATGGGGATTTCTCACAGAACTAAAAATAGAAAAACCATTTGATCTAGCAATCCCACTACTGGATATCCACCTGAAGGAAAAGAAATAATTATATCCAAAAGATAGCTACACTCATATCTTTATTGCAGTACTACCTACAATAATAAAAATGCTAAATCAACCTAAGTTTCCATCAATGAATGACTGGATAAAAAAAATTATATATATAAATCCCAAGGGTGCCAAAAAATATATGCACACTTTAAGAGATGTTATCTATGTATTACCTCTTGTAATTGCAGCAGTCAAATGTGACTTGAATTCATCTTTTGTTATTGGTATATATTGAGTATTACAATTTTAATACAGTTTTTTTCCTTTCCTTTTTTCCTGTATATATATTTTTGGCACTCTATATACAACTCAGGTAGATAGATAGATAGATAGATAGATAGATAGATAGATAGATAGATAGATGATAGAGATAGACACACATCATGAAATACTTTTCATCCATAAAATGACTGAAATTATGTATTTTGCAGCAACATGGATAGAACTGGAGGCCATTTTCTTTAGTGAAACAACACAGAAAGTCAAATACTGCATTTTCTCAGTTATAGGTGGAAGCTAAATAATGTGTACACACAGACATAGAGTGTGAAATAATAGACGTTGGAGATAAGGAAGAGTGGGAGGATGGGAGGTGGGTGAAGGATAAGAAATTAATTAGTACAGTGTACATCAGTCAGATGGTAGTATCACTAAAAGCCCAGGCGTCACCACTACACAATATATCTATGTAACAAAACTGCATTTGTACTCCTTAAATTTATACCAGAAAGAAAGAAAGAGAGAGAGAAAGAGAGAGAGAGAAAAGAAAAGAAAAGAAAAGGAAAGGAAAGGAAAGGAAAGGAAAGGAAAGGAAAGGAAAGGAAAGGAAAGGAAAGGAAAGGAAAGGAAAGGAAAGGAAAAGAAAAGAAAAGAAAAAGAAGTCCTGCCTTTGAGAGCTTGGGTTCAGTAAGAAAAATTTTAAAAACCTTACCTGGCTACAACAAACTATGTAAACAAATAAAGCAATCTTATTTCCAATAGCTACAAGAAAGATAAAATACTTAGGAAAAAATTTAACCAAGTAGGTGAAAACACTGAAAACTATGAAACATTGATGAAAAGAATTGAAGAAGACAGAAATAAATGGAAAGATATCCTGTGTTCATGGATAGGAAGAATTAATATTGTTAAAATGGCCATACTACCCAGAGCAATCTGAAGATTCAATGAAATTCTTGTCAAAATTCTGACAACTTGGCAACCCCCTCGGGTCCCCTCCTGCTGTGGGAGCTTTTCTGTCCTCTCCATAAATCCTGATTTCTCACACACACAAAAAAAAAATCTAACAACTTTTTGCAGAGAAATAGAAAAATCTATCTTAAAATTTATATGAAACTACAAAAGACTCTGCATAGTCAAAGCAGTCTTGACTAAAAAGTACAAAACTAAAGACATTACACTATCTGACTTCAAAACAAACTTTAAATTTATAATAATCAAAATAGGGCTAAGCATAGTGGCTCAAGCCTGTAATTCTAACACTTTGGGAGACTGAGGCAGGAGGATCTTTTGAGGTTAGGAGTTCAAGACCAATAGGGGCAGCATAACAAGACCCCATCTCTACAAAAATGTTTAAAAATTAACTGTGTATAGTGGTACATCCCTGTAGTCCCAGCTACTCAGAAGACTGATGTAGGAATATTGCCTGAGCCCAGGAGTTTGAGGCTATAGTGAGCTATGATTGTACCACTATGCATTTAAGTCTTGGTGACAAAGCAAGATCCTATCTAAAAAGAGAAAAACAGAAAAACAACAACAACATGGAACTGAATAAAAGCAGATACATAGATCAGTGGAATGAAATAGAAAGTCCAGAAATAAATTCACACATTAAGGTTGAAGTAATTTTCAACAGTAGAAAATGCACAGTAGGAAAAGGACAGCCTCTTCAATAAACGATGTTGGGTCAACTGGGTATCCACATGCAGAAGAATGAAGAATGGAACAAGACCCTTATCTTACACCGTGCAAAAAATCCACTCAAAACCCATAAAGACTTAAACATACGACCTGAAGCTGTAAAACTACTAGAAGAAAGCATGCAGAAAAACTCCCTGACATTTGTCTAGGCAAAGATTTGTTGGATAGAACTACACGAGCACAGGAAACAAAAGTAAAACTAAACAAGTGGGATCACACCAAGCTAAAAGGTTTCTGTACAGCTGAAGAGACAATTTAAAGAGTAGAAGAAAATATTTATAGACCATACATCTGATAAGGGGTCAATAGCAAAAATATATAATGAACTTATCCAACTCAGTTAAAATATGGGCAAAACACCTGAAAAGAAATTTTCAAAAGAAGATATGCCAATGGCAAACAAGCACATAAAAAAGCCTGACACCACTAATCATCAGAGCAATGCAAATTAAAACCACAATGAAATATCCCTTCACACTTTTAGAATGATTGATAACAAAAAGACAAAAAATAAGTTTTAGTGAGGATGTAGAGAAAACGGAATGATTGCATACCATTGGTGCAAATGTAAATTAGTACAGTCATTATGAAAAACAGTATGGAAGCTCCTCAAAAAATGAAAAATAGAGCTACCATATTCCAAAGGAAGTGGAGTCAGTATGTCAAAGAGATATCTGCATTCCCATGTTTACTGTAGTATTATTGACAATAGCAAAGGTATAGAATCAACCAAGTGTCCATGAACAGATGAATGGATAACAAAAAATGTGGTCTATTAGGGGGACCCCAAAAAACACTGAATTTATTTATTAAAAATTGTATATTTAGTCTTATATGTTTAAACTTCTGTCACCTTCAAAGTACTCTGCATTTGATGCAATACACCTATTGAGACACTTTTTCCATGCTCAAAACCATTTTTGAACTCACCAATTTTGATGCCTTTTAGTGCTTCTGTCATTTTTTTGTTTCGCCACTTCCACACTGGCAAAACATTTACCCTTGAGGACTTTTTTTCATAAGGGGAAACAAAAAAAGTCAGTCATGATGAGATTAGATGAATAAGGAAGGTGGGGCATGGGGGTCATGGGTTTTTTAGTCAAAACTGCTGAACACTCAACACAATGTGGGCAGGTGTGCTCATAAATCACCCATCATGAAATGGCAAATATGTTGAAGAATCTCAAAAAAAATTCTTCGACTGAAGCCGAATGCAGCCTCTCACACCAATACTAGCTGGTACACTGATGTTGATGTGTTCCTAGAACACTTATCTAGCAAGGAAAGCCTATACCACATGAGGCCCATCCTCCAAAAGATTATTCTAGTTTTGGGGGGATAATCCCTCATACACACGCAATGGAATACTCTTCGACCTAATAAAGGAAATCTTTTCACTTGCAGCAACATAGATGCACCTGGAGGTCATTAGATTAAGTGAAATAAACCAGACACAGAAAGAAAAATTCTGCATGATCTCATTTATGTGTTGAATCTAAAAATTTGAACTCATGAAGTAGGAAGTAGAATAATGGTTATCAGGCACTGAGTAGGGGTGGGAAGGAGATGTTAGTCAAAGGATACAAAATTTCATTTACATATAAGGAATAAAATTAAGAGATCTACTGTATAGCATGATTATAGTTGTGTGTGTGTATGTGTGTGTGTGTGTGTGTGTGTTGTTTTGTTTTGTTTTGTTTTTGTTGGCGTCTCACTCTGTCGCCCAGGCTGGAGTGCAGTTGCATGCTCACAGCCATCCCAGCATTGACCTACTGGGCTCCAGTGATCCTTCCACCTCAGCCTTCCAAGTAGCTGGAACTACCGGCGTGTGCTACCATGCCTGGCCAGTATTTGATATATTTTAGAGACGAGGTCTCGCCAAGTTGCCCGAACTGGTCTTGAACCAGTGGGTTCAGGCAATTCACTCACCTTGGTCTCCCAAAGTGCTGGGATTACAGGCTGAGTCACCAAATCCAGCCAATTATAGTTAATAACAAGTATTGTATTCTTGAAAATTGCCAAGAAAGTAGATTTGGGGTTCTTTACATAAAATAATGAGTATTTGAGGCAATACATATGTTATTAGCTCAATTTAACCATTCCACAAAGTATCCATAATTTAAAACATCATGTTGTACACAATCAATATACACAATATTGAATTGTTAATTAAAAATAAATATTTTTAAAACCCTACCTGGGAGCGATATCCAAGCCATTTATTAATATTCCACTGAAGCAAAAGCTGCTTGTTGCATGAGCAAGTATCAGTAAAATGGCAATGCTGTATAAGCTGGAACCCAGGTAAGGCAAGAAAACACCAAAGATTGCAGGAAAGATAATTCCTGGGGAGTGATTCAGACAACACAGTTAGGTGTGCCTAGAAGTTAGGGTAAAGTATTTCCCCAAGTGCTTGAATGTTCTGGCTGTTCCTTACCTATTGTGGTGAAGAGTTTCCGGATGGTAATTACACTGAGAATATTCTGTGTCAGGAAGAAGTCTGATATCTGACCTGTTAGGACACCACAAATCCAACCAAACAAATAGGGAAGGGCAGACACCAATGCATTCTGAAGAGGAAACATTGTTCTGGGAGTGAGTACAAGGGGTAAAGCAGTACTGATACACAAAGTAATTTGTATGCTGAAATTTAGTATCTAAAATGTGTAAATCAACAACATAAAATACAAAAATTACCAATGGGGTCACACCAAAAAAGAGAAAAATGGTTTTGAGGTCAGTATCATTTGTCAGAATCTGTCAAGTTTTCACATTCTGGATCATGAAACTTAAAAGTACTGACAATAGAGGAAGATTCCATTCTGACCGGAAAATACTCATTCTGGGGAAAATGACAGAAAAGATAATGATGATATTTGCAAACGCACATAGAGCTTACATCGGACCCACTGCTATTAATCCTAGTAACTATTCTATGGTTTCATGGAAGATAAAATTAAGTCAGAAAGAGTTTATAAGACCTCACTGTTATGCTGGTCTCCAGGCTGCTCTCCTTGAAGTTCATTACAGACTGCCACAAAGTGACAAGCCCAGACTCCATTTCTAGAGGAGTCTTGTCTGGTTATTATAGTATCAAACAACAGAAGGTTCCAGACATCAGTGATTTTCCAAACCAGGTAAGCAATGGGTGTGCCAGTCTTTCAGAGTAACACCTGAATCCTAGGTTCATAGCCCAGACCCATTAACTTACCCCAGAGAGAGGACTGTAAGAGCTGGGCAGAGTGGCAGGACCTAGCTTAAGTGACTTTCAGAGAAGGACAAAGGACCCCAGTTTCCATACAGAATGGTGGTGGTGAGCCTTGAGTAATGCAAAAGGGCACTCACACAGAGTATGGGAGACAGGGAATGTGTGGAAACAAGGGTGCATGTGTATTGCTGTTGTTGGGCCAGACCACGTTTATATCAATAGCTTTTGTTCTGGGTGATTTTCATTTAAAAATTGGAAACAGTGAGTTTCCGGGTAAAGATCAGTAGCCACTGTTAGGGATGGGCAAGAGCTGAGACTAGGGTCATCAGAGTCAGAGAAACGAACAGAGTACCTCATAAAGCTAAAAAGGAAACAAATGATATGCTCACCTCTCTTATATCCACATGAAGCATGGAGTTGATAAAAGTTGGGGCATATACTGACATGACAGTATTTATACAGGAAAAAGCGAAAACACCCAAAGAAATAGCTAAGATTGGAAGTGACATAATCATAGCCTTGAAAGGTGGAAATTGTCTACTTGAGTTGACCTGGAAAGGAATGCATTAATTATTAGCACATAAGGACAAGTTTGAGCATGTTTAGTTTGGAGCAGAACCTGAGAGATCTCAATGCAGAGCTCTGTGTTCTACCTGCTCGACGAGGGAGGATGTGATGTATTCCTTCTCACTGATGCTTACACATGGGTGGTCCTTAGGGTCATCATAAAACAAAACAAACCAGAGAAGACATAAAGAACAGCCACAGGCACCTGTCAAAGCAAGACAAGTAAGAATTAGAAGTGTCTGTTTGTAGTGAGTCTTTTGTACAAACTGGCATTTTTCAATGCATCAGTCCAGGAACCCGAACCTCCTCCTTCATTTTTGAAACTGCAATAAGGCTTACATTTTTAAATCCTCCTTGTATCAACAGATGACTCTCTCCTGCAGAGTGAGTTTTATAGAAATAGTGGTAAGCCCCTCTGCCCTGTTCTGAACTC
Source organism: Carlito syrichta (assembly GCF_000164805.1). NCBI lineage: Eukaryota > Metazoa > Chordata > Mammalia > Primates > Tarsiidae > Carlito > Carlito syrichta. Next base: position 55,953 of record NW_007233260.1, on the reverse strand, counting down.
CTAACCTCTGCATGCCTCCATTTATGACAGCTGGGCTCTTTGTCCACATACTCTCATCTTTTCAAATTCCTAATGTTTTCCTCCTTGAGTTGGAACAACTGACCCTGCACAGGACTTGAAAATCATCCACTTGACTTTCAGGTTCAGATCTTGGCCTGAACCTTGTTCCTGAGACATAGCCAGAGCTTCAGTGATTATCCTGTGATTCAAGAGTTTGCCAAAGTATCTGTTGCTTTGAGTTTTTTTATAATAATAAACTGATTGTGGAAAATCCTCTCTTAGTACAGGAAAATGTCAGTCAGTCTTCCAGAAATGCATTCATTCATTTGACAAGTATGGATTAAGTGCCCATTATGTACTGGGCATCTATTCTAAGTACTGGGGATAGTTCAAGCTTCAGTGATTATCCTGTTATCCAAAAGTTTGCCTGTTATCCAAGAGTTTGATTGTTGCTTTGAGTTTTTTATAATAATAAACTGATTGTGGAGAATCCTCTGTTAGTACAGGAAATATGTAGTACTCACCAGTCTTCCATAAATGCATTCATTCATTTGACAAGTATGGATTAAGTGCCCATTATGTACTGAGCACCTATTCTAAGTATTGGGGATAAAGCAGTGAATAAAACACAAAAAAACCACACCTTGCCGGGCTCGGTGGCTCAGCCTGTAATCCCTCGCCTTTGGGAGGCTGAGGTGAGTGGATTGCCTGAGCCCACGGGTGCGAGACCCGCCTGGGCAGCGAGACCTCATCTCTACAATAAACCAAAAAATCAGCTGGGCGTGGTAGCGCATGCCTGTAGTTCCAGCTACTTGGAAGGCTGAGGCAGAAGTATCACTGGTGCCCAGCAGGTCGAGGCTGTGGTGGCCGGGAGCGGCCACTGCACTCCAGTCTGGGTGACAGAGTGAGACTCCAACTCAAAAAAGAAACCTTTGTGGAGCTGACTTTCTGTTGGATGAGAGAGAGATTATTTTATTTAACCCTCAAAATATTCACAGAATGATATTTTTATCTCTTTTTCAAAATGAGAAAACTGAGACTCAGATCAAAGTATTTGTCCAGAGACCTATGGTTAATAAGTGGTAACTGGCCCCCTAATCATGAGTTATATTGTCCAGGCAGGGAATATAGCCTTAGGGGAGGAGGCTGGAGCAGAGCTTTGATGAAAGACAAGAGTTAGCAGGTAGAAGAGGATAAGTTGGCAAAAGAATCTGAGAAAAAAATGGACAGAAGGATGAAGTTAATTGCAGGGAGGGCTGAGTCAAAGAAACTGAGATGAAAAGGAATGGCTTGAAAACTTTAATAAAGAATTGGATGGAAATGTTGGCAGAAATGGCAATAGAAATTTCCAAAATTTCTGAATTGCAAAGGTAGAATAAGAAAAAAAATACACAAAACAATATCCAAGACTATAGGACTAATATAAAAGATGTAGCATCCATGTAATGCAAAATGCTAGAAAAAGAAGAAAGAAAGAACGAAAGAAATATTTAAAGCAGTATTTCTGAGAATTTCTTAAAATTAATGATAGACCTCAAACCACAGATACAGAAGGCTCAAAGAACCCCCAGGTATATCACATTCAACTGCAGAAAATCCCAAAGAAAATTTCAAAAGAAGCCAGAGGTAAAAAATGACCTGAACAAAGGTTTAAATTTAGAATTTTGGCCATAAATCTCTGACCACTGGTCTCAGGTCTGACTTTTGTTCCTACCCAGATCCTTTCCCACAACACTAGGAGTTTTTATTGGATGTCTGTAAAAACCTTTGCCTTCCCATTATGCACTATTCACATCCTCTGCAAATAGTCCCTCCTGACTTCCTTAGTCAATCCCTAATTCAATGGATTTGGGGGAAAGTCCTGTTGATCTGAAAAAACTTTGGCTCTATTTGAGCAAAACATTCCAGGAGTGATGAGTAGAAGAAGGTTCATGGGCTTAAAGGAGTCTACTTTTCTGTCCCCATAGACTCTCTGCCATCTGAAGAAAGCCTGACTGGAGACTGTCTAGAATGGGCTCTCTACAGTGTGGAATCTAGGACAATGGCCCTCTTTTCTGGACCCCAGGACATCTTTGATGGACACCATAGATGATCTCGTCAAGGGCCACGTTTGTGGTACAGTGAGTTAAACAGTAGTCAGATGTGATTTGAGGAGATAGTGAGAGGTTAGGAAATGTGGGCAATGGTAATAGACAGGTTGTGCAATATTTTCCCTTATGAAAAGGAGGTCACTTGAGATAGAAGACAGAGCAAGGGAAGCCACTTAGAGATTTAAGAAGAATTGAGAAGTTTGAAATAGTCTTTGGTAGATAAACATAGCAAGATGATCAGGCCATGTGAAGTGCAAATGTAAGTTTGTGACTCAGTTTATTCTGTTTGGTGGTCTTCTCTAGCAATTATTAGCTGCTTAACGGCAGACATTGTCTTATTCTTTACAACAGTATCTATTTAGATTTGTTTAACTTTTATTGGCAAGAATATTCCAGTGGAGTTTAAAAGCAATCTTAGTTTTGGTTATGCCTCTGCTAATAACTTAGGCAGACATCTGTGGGTAACATGCGATTCACAATAAAGGGATTGTGGGGAAAGATACTTAAATCCTTAAAGCACTGCCATCTAATCCTTTTTCTTCCATTCTCGGTAATAAGGAGAAAGCATGTGAGACAATTCAAAGCAAAACTGTTATCATATATAATGTGTAGTCCCTTCCTTTCAGTTTCATGTAGCCATCAATGACAACTACAAGTGGCACACATTGCTGTACACTATCTTGCAGCAGGAATGTAACACAAATATCAGATGTCATTCAACCTTTGACCAGCAATATTATGCAGCATTAATTATTGAAAAGCTTTCTTTACATGGAGGTGAAATGTTAGCTCCCTGTAAATTCTACATACTTGGTACAGTTTTAGAACAGGTCTGCATTTTGTTTATAAAACAACCCTACAAGGCGTGCTTTCTTTCTTCTTCTTTTTTTTTTTTTTGAGTTGGAGTTTCACTCTGTCACTCAGGCTGAAGTGTAGGGGTGGCACGCTCACGGCCACTGCAACTCAACCTGCTAGGCTCAAGCAATCCTTCTGCCTCTGCCTTCCAAGTAGGTGGAATTACAGGCATGTGCCACCACACCCGGCTAATTTTTTGATTTATTGTAGAGATGATGTCTCGCCAAGTTGCCCAGGCAGGTCTCGAACCTGTGGACTCAGGCCCACCTCTCTCACCTCTGCCTCTCACCTCTGCCTCCCAAAGTGCTGGGATTACAGATGTGAGCCACTGCACCCAGCCTGCATACTTTCTTAAGTTTCCTTTTTCTTCAGGCTAGATAGTCCCAGCTTTTTCAGCCCCTTTTCTGATATGGGGTTTGTGTCGCATCACTACACTGACCATTACCACTGCTGATGACTAACACAGTGATTAAGGGCAATGGAATTTTTAGAATAGAAGACATGTTTTCATATTTTGACTCTGCCATCTGCTCACTATGTATATTGGATGTCTTGTTTGTCCCATTGATATAATTTTCACCCTTATTCACCCTGCTCTGGCTACAGTTTGATGACTTGAATGAACATCAGTAGATGTCTATGTCTTCTGCTTTTTGTTGTATTTGGTCAACAGAAGTCCCAGACATAGGTAAGAGGAAGAGAATTGGGTGAGGCTAAGTTGTCTTTTCAAACCCTAGTTATCTCCCTTCTAGGATTGCCTCAATCAATATGTCCTTTTATGAAATATCATGGGTCTTCTCAAGGTCTCCTACTCTACAGAACTCTCTCTTATGGCTTCTGGTACCTACTTCCTTGGTGGTCACCTCCGCACCTGGGGATGGTACTGGCTTCCATATTGCTAGACCCAGGTTACTGCACTATCCCTGTGATTCCACCATATCTCACATCTAATTCTTTAAGAAATCACTCTGTGAATAAACTCTTCTGAATTTACCCTGAGTATATGATTTGGGGCAAATTACCTAAGACTTTAGATGTTTTCTCAGTTATCAAATGGCCATACTAGCATTCATCCACAATCCCTTATTCACAAATATGAAATCAAGATCTGAAAGTCAAAAGTACTTTATAACTTATTCGTCAACCTCAATTCTTTATAGACTTATATGTATTTTAATTTGTGTTAATTTCATTTTTCACTGTAGAAATTAATGTGTTTGATTAAGAGTTGTCGCTCCCCATCATACTTGGTGTGTTAAGCATAAAGAGTATACTCATGTTATCTTTTTGAAATCTGAAAAGTTATCTACGTTGACCACCTCTTTCTAAAAAAATTTCATATAAAGCATTATAGAATGCAGCACCTGCATTATAGAAAATTATAAAAATAATGTACAAAAACACATGTGTAGTTCTAAGAATGATGCCTTGTTTGTGACAGGAACTTAATGAATGTTGATTTCTCTCTGTCCCTCAGTGGAATTTATTATTTTTAGTATTTAACTTTATATAATTATATTAGGTTTTTATTTTTATTTTTTCTTTTTAATTTCTTAATAATAACTGAGATTTTATAGGAAAAAACTCACCAAAAATATAAAAGACCATGGGCCAGCCCAGAGAATCACAGATGACTCCAGTCACAAGCCGGACAATGAAGGATCCGAGTAAAATCCCTAGTCAGAAGGCACAAACAACACACTTAGTTAATGCAAGCAACTGAATGTAGAAATAATGGAGCCTCACTGTAGCAATAAATAATTTCCTGTTAATAAATTTGTAAAGTGTAACACTGATCAGAAGAAAATAATAAAATATTTGCTTTTCCTTTTTTCTCTGTTTTTGGAATAAGAATGCCTCTTCATTGTAAATGACTTTCTCATCTTCAAAGTAAGAATACTAAAATAGATGATTTCAAAAGCTCTTAACAATTCAAAACACAGTTTATTTTGGTTCTCAGGAAGAACATGATACAATGAGATGAAAATGGGATTCAAGCATTCTAAGTTCTAAGTCTTTACCTGACACACTCATAGAAATAAGTCGGCCTCGTTCCAGGGGAGGAGCCCACTTGACCCATATTATACCTTGGACTGTGAAAGCTATCCCCTGAAATAAGAAAGATTAAGACATTTAATCTCTAATACTTGCCATGGATTTTAATCCAGTTCAGTTTTTGCAGTATCTTCTTACCTGAGATATTCCCTGGACTACTCGACATACAATGACCCAAGTTTCTCCAGCTTCAGCTGCTGGTGGGAGGAGCAGACTGAACAGAGAGCAGAGGCACATTGCAGAGCCAATCATTTTCTTTGTAGAGTATCTTCCAGCAAAGTATCCAACTGGAAATTGGATGAAGAATGAGCCATATAACATGGAACTTAAGATGATCCACTGAATATCAGGACTCCAGTTATACACAGGGTTCTGAAAGAAAAGGAGAAACATATTTAACCACTCTGCAGATTGGAGATTTACAGTGATATTCAGAAATTCAAAGAAACTGGTTTTCTGGTTTGTCTAATGTAAATAAAGTAGTTTCCCTTCCCTATATTCTTTGTCACAGGACTGTCTTTATTCTTATAACATCATTTTTCATATGTATTTTCATTTTACAATTGGTGTCTTCAAATATAATGTAAAGTCCTCATAGTCAGGGGCACCATCTGTACCTCCAGTACTTGTTACAGCAGAGACATTTAATACTTGTTTCTTGAATATTGCTAAACTGCATGCAACTCTTCTGCATAGTACTACATATACTGCAAATATTAATTTCCTTTTTTTGTCTCCTCTATTTCTCTAACTCCTCCATTAATTTAAGCTCATTTAAGTCAAGGCTGCAGTGGCTGGGAGCGGCCACTGCACTCCAGTCTGGACTACAGAGTGAGACTCCAACTCAAAAAAAAAAAATTTTAAACTCATTTACAAAACCACTTTCCCCCACATACACACTGCTCCTGGAGAGAAAAGTGGCGATACAAAGATCAAACCATGAAGACTTGTTAGTCTAAGTTGTGAAAATAACTGCATGGGGCAAAAAAAGTCATTTCTCTTCCTTTGCTTGGCTCTGGTGTGGCATGTTTTTCCCAAGAATGAGTAGGTTTGTCTGTCTATTCCTAGGTTAGGGTAGCCTTCTATTGTTTTTGGGGGGGGGGTTTACATTATTAAAGGGTAATAAATTCTTTCTTTTTTTTTTTTTTTGAGTTGGAGTCTCACTCTGTCACCCAGACTGGAGTGCAGTGGCCGCTCCCGGCCACCGCAGCCTCGACCTGCTGGGCTCCGGCGATCCTTCTGCCTCAGCCTTCCGAGTAGCCGGAATTACAGGCACGCGCTACCACGCCCGGCTGATTTTTTGATTTATTGTAGAGATGAGGTCTCGCTGCCCAGGCGGGTCTCAAACCCACGGGCTCAGGCAATCCACTCACCTCAGCCTCCCAAAGGCGCGGGATTACAGGCTGAGCCACCGAGCCCGGCAATAAATTCTTAACATTGAACTACTGTTGGGACTTTGGGGAAAGAAGTTGCACATGTTTTTGCATTCACTGAACAAGGAGAAACTTTAATGGTAGTAGGGAAGTGCAGGGTAAAGCTTCTTTGGGTATGTCTAAGATAGTCCCAGTCTCTAAACTTTCTGTTAGTTGCATATTAAGAAACATATGAAGAAATGAAGGGTTTTTCTGAATAAATAGTAAATATGCTGAGTGGTATTTTGTTTGAATATTAAATAAGGAAACAGGTAGGAATCCGTGTGTTTGTTCTGTTAAAAGATACATCTTAGATAATTGAATGCAATAGAGCTTAGTTGAGCAAAGAATAATTTACAAGTAGGGCAGCCTCTGAACAGGAATAAGTTCAGAGAGGCTCCGATGCAGCTGCATAGTCGAGCAAGATTTATGGACAAAAAAGTGAGATATTGAAAACAGAACTGAGATACAGAAACAGCTGCATTGGCTATAGCTCACAACTTGCTTGAACATGGTCTGAACAGTTGACTGCCTTTGACTGGCTGAAGCTTGATGATTGGCACAAGAGTAGGTTATAACCTGTTTACATATCCAGTTACAGTTCACCATGTACAGGGAAACCTTTAGGTGAACTTTAAAACAAACTGCCTCCTTATATACTGTAAATTGATAAACTTAATTTAACAATTTTCCCTTTTAGGTCAACCTCTCAATTTTGAGGAACTGACCAAAACTTTAGGCATTAACATCTGTCATTATTGTAGATGTACTTATTTGGTCTCAAATCCCACTGAAAAATAGCAGAACAATCAGTTTTATAAGGAAAGAACAAAGACATCAGGTAATTTTTCTTTTTAAGGTTTAGAGTAGATGAGACCTCCTTTTGTTGGAATCTCCTTTGTTTGTAAGAGACAAACATAGCATGGTTTGTTTTAAAACCTATCTGCTTCTTTAAAATTTTAGTTTGGTTATGTCACATTTAGCATGAATGACTCCATTTTGGTTCGATCTGATCTATTGGGGCCTACTTCATGACCTCAGTCCAAAACAATGACTTCCCATAATTTTGTTTACAAATTCTCCTCTTTTGGTCAGATTCTCACTTAGGTGAAAGTGTGACCAAAACTTAGGTTCCTAGCACCACTCTCAGTTTATCATAATTTTGGACATATACTGTAACTCTTCATTGTTCTGTTTGTGACTGGAGTCATCTGTAAATCTTGGGCTAGCCCATGGCTTTCTATATTTTTGGTGAGTTTTCCTTTCTCTAAAACTTCCAGTTATTCTTCAGAATTTAAGAATAAAAAATTAAAAACCCTTTTCAGTTACATAATTCATAGAGTCATTAGCAAAAAAATTAAGAGATGATAATCTTATGATAGCAGAGAAATCTTGATCTATGATCTTGGAAAAAAGCTGTGTACATCTAGAATGCTGATTGTTTCTGAGGAGAAATTTCCCCAGTTAGCTTTACCTTAAAGTTTCCAAATGGCTGTACTGTTCCAAGAGTCTGGAGAAGACCTTCAGAGATGTCAGATTATGAACACAAAGTTCAACGTCCTAAAATATTGCTGCAGTATGGGTGGAATGGGCAATGTTTCTCTGATGATATTCTTAAAAGACTCAATCTTTGGGTTCCGATTGTGAAAGGTTTGATTGTCCTCAGTAAGTGAACCATTAAAAACTTTCTTTACCTTGTGAAAATACACTTCAGCATAATACATTAAAGGTTTGCAGCAGTTAGTCATCAGAGTTTAGTAGAAGAAGTTACATGAGATCCCATCATTAGGTGCATATACCTTCCAGTGACTATTTTATAAGGAATCAATTTGTGTTTTCCACTTGAAATGGATCTGATTGTCAACAATCTGCAATATCTTTGACTAAGATAATCAAAAGAATTCAATTGGCTTTGCCTACTGCTATTGTATCTTTTAATATTTTATTTAACTATTTCACAATTTAGCAAATGAAGTAAGTTCCTGTATCACTGAACAGTTCTCTAGCAATTTCCCATAAGGAAAACACACTTTCTATTCATCTTTTAGCTACTGTTACGACATCAGCTCTTGTGCATGGGAAAAAATTTTATACAACCAGAAAACATGTGTTGAAATGACAATCAAATGAAATCCCTTTGTAAATGTTTAAATGACCCAACAGGTAGCAGAAATGTACCTAAAGTAATGAAATGCAGTCATGGAATGCAGCTTTTTTTTAAAAATTGCAACAGACTGTATTTAATTGTTTAAAATATGCTCCATCAAGAAAAGTGCTTTTGTTGTTGTTGTTGATTGTTTTTTTTTTAATTTCAGTACCTTTGGGGAATACAAATAGTTGTTGGTCTGGGCTTTAAGAGTACCCACCACCCCTACCTGTGCCCATTGTACCCAATAGGTGATTTTTTTTTTGTCCCTCCACCACTTCCCCCTACCCCTTTCTGAGTCCCCAGTGTCCATTATACCATTTTCTATGTCTTTGCATATGCTTAGTTTGGCTCCCACTTATAAGTGAGAACATGTGGTATTTGGTTTTCTATTCCTGAGTTAGTTTGCTTAGAATGATGTTCTCCAATTCCATCTAAGTTGCTGCAAAAGACACTATTTCATTCTTTTTGACAGCTGAGTAGTGGAGCACATCTTTTAATAATGGAAGCTCTAAGGACTCAAGATGGGCTGGACAGTCATCCAGGCTCTCCATGAGTCCACACTTAATATTGGACTTAATGCCCTTAAACACTAGTTTTGTTTCTCTGATATAAGTGCATAGCACTCTTTATTACATGGATTATCATAAATAATTTCATTTGGACTATGGAATTCATTCAAACTGCATATCTAAACAACTTCAGTACTAGCTGATTTAGCATGAATATTTGGCAAAATATTTTCTTACAATTCAATTACTTTTTGTCCTGCTTGGGTTAGTAGTTTTATAAACCAGTCAGTCTCTTCATTGAAGTTCTGAGAATTCTTAACCAGTCCAGATGATATGATCCTAAAGTTATTAGAAACGTGTATTTAAGAGTACTTGTCAGGATTCTTTCCTTCCTTTTCATGAACTTCCTAAAAGACACAATACTTAGGATTTTGCTTTCTTGTGAAGTTTTAGAAACTACATCAGAATTAGCAATTAACTGTGGAAATGACTTTAAATGGCCATAGTTGAAAACACAACTGACAAGGAAATTTGGTTATTTCCATGGTCTACATAATAACCATAATTATGACTGATAGCATATACCTACACATATCAGAATTTTAGGAATCCAACTTAATTTTTGAATATATAATAATAATATATTCAAAAACATATAACTCGAAGAAGGTTAAACATTATTTCTTATTTGACAATGCCTCTCATGTAATTTAGCATATCAAATGATCCTATTTATCTCTCTTTTTTATTCTGCAGGGGCACTCTGTAGCATCCCAAAATTAGAGGTCAAAAAAAGAAACCAATTTTGTTTCTCCAATATAAGTGCATAGCACTCTTTATTGCATGGGTTATCATAAGTAATTTCATTTGGACCATGGAATTCATTCAAATTGCATATCTAAACAATTCCAGTACTAGCTGATTTAGCATGAATATTTGAGAAAATATTTTCTTAGACTTCAATTACTTTTTGTCCTGCTTGGGTTAGTAGTTTTATAAACCAATCAGTCTCTGCATTAGAGTTCTGAGAATTCTTAACCAGTCCAAATGATTAATTAAGTTTGAAGTTGGATTTTGATTTTGGGAAACTGATATGTAAGAGGTTTAAAACCTTTTATCAAAATAGAATGACAAGCCATTGCAAAATAATAGTCATTCGTTTAGCCAAAGTGATAGCAAAAAGATTTTTAAAAACCAATTTTTTTTGATAGAGAAAATACTTGGTCAAAAAACCTGAGAAAGCATGAGACAGAATCTGTCTTTCCTTCTCTCCTCTTTTAAAAAAAATTTTTTGTGTATTATTCAAAAGATGAACAAAAATATTTTCCTGTCTTTTATTAATGCTACAAAAATTTTTGCTCAAAGAAGAAAATCAAATTTTACTTTTATATTAGTACATTATCAATACTATACAAATCTCTCCAATCTCACTCCCCTTTTGATTGTACCAGATTTCCATAAACCTTTTATAATATCTTAGAAATTGTTTTATACTTTTTCCTTTTAGTTTTTTATATTTTAATTTTATCTGCATCTTTTTTATTTCTTCAATTTGACACAGTCTTTAAGTAACTTCAAACTAGCAGATTGTTTTATAAATTTTCCTTTATAACAAACACACATTTTCATACCTTTATAACTTTTCTTACCAAAAGTATATCTTGCTTTTGTTTATGTACTCTGTATGCACAATTGTTTTTCTTACATCTAGTAGTTTCAATTATATATATTAACTATAATTTTAACTCCTAGTAATTCTAATTTTTAGTGAAAACCCTAGGAAGTAATTTTGAATTGTTTTGTATCAGTATTTGTAGATGAAAACCATTTTATAACTTTTCAGAGATGTTTCCTTAAATTATTGCTCATTAACATATCTAAATATATTTCGCTTTTCTATACCATATAATAATACACCAAAATATATAAACTTAAACTTATATCTAATAATTAATGTTGTCAAGTTTTAATTTACAAATGACTCAGAAATTTTATGATTATCTATCATTTAATTTAACTTTAAGATGTTATATTACCAAAAATAATTTTGAAATGATGACACAGGTACACTCCCTAATGTTTTTTCCAGTGATCCTGGGTATTAAGTAGTCATCTGGCACCCAGGATGGCTATAAGGTATAGGACCTCTCTAAATCCTGGGTTTATACACCAGGTGCGAAGCTCAGCACAGAAGACAATGCCTGCATCATGGAACCTCTCCCAGAATAGCCAGCAGGCAAAGCAAAAGAAGAAGCCATGCTGGGCTTGATTCTGCCTTGTAGCTGCTGGTTTGGACACTGAAAACACATCCCCAGGCTCTGCTATGGCCATATATTCAGACCCCCAAATCGAGAGACTCAAAACCAAAAACATGAGCTTACAGTCAAATCAAGCAAGTATTGAATTATATTTAACTGACAATTTTGAAGCCATTACTATTTTACAAAAAAATTTACTATTAGTTTTATTTACTAAATATTATTAGGAACATATAACACTTATAGACATATAGACATGCAGACACATAGACAAAAGCAGGTCTTATAGCTTTTAAATAGATATTCACTTCCCCATTTAGACTATCAAGCTTCCCATTACTTGTTTCATTGTCCTAAGCAATTGTTAGCTAAGCAATCCTAAATTTTCATTTTTAAAGGGACAACTCTTAGGTGAATCAAAGTCAAAAATTTATATCTCAAAAACATACAGCTAAGACTTTAGGCCTAAATATTGCAGCTTTGTTTGCTCAAACTAAGGAAAAAATGGTGTAAGCAAAAGTTTGGTTAAGATGAAATGGCCAGGAAAAGCACTTTAAACAAAGGTATATTTGTTATGAAAATTTAAAACAATAAACTTATTTTTACAGAAGAGTTTCGGGATAGTCAGTGAAATACCAGAAAGGTGTATTTTGGTTATATAGGTGGTCTTTTCAATTTAGCTGCTATTTCATAGCTAAAATTACTGAGTTAAGGTTGGAGTTCATCAAGGAATGGGGCAAAGAGCATTCTCTATGCCTGTACTCAGCATGGAGAGATCTGAAAAAGAACTAAGTCTGCTTTACCTATGGTCTACTTTTTATAAACATTTTATCCAGAATACCTTTCTTTTCACCTTCAGGGCAGTATTATAACTAAGACAAAAGGTTAGAAGATTCTATGTTTCATATCAATTAGCCACTTAAGCTTTTTGCCTTTTATAGTCTTTTTTTAAAAAGCAATGAAAACATTGAATTTTCTTTTTTTTTTTTTTACACTTCTACATATCAGTAGACATCCCTGAATAAGACTACTTCAGGAGCTCTCATTTTCAAATACACTTCTTAAAGCACAGTGTTGTTTATCTGACATGTTCCACTGTAATTTTAAGTTATCTTTGATAATATCTTGCTTTAAGGTCCAATACTTCTACATAAAAATGTAAGCATAGCTGGAAGGTAGATTATTTGGTTCTTTAAAAACTAAGGATCCCATTCTTAACTTGAATCTTGGCTTTTGCTCTCAGATCTCCTCGATAAACTTAGCCAATGATTCTTCCCTTCGTAAGCATGCAAGAAAAAGAACAGAACTCTGATAGACAGAACTCTGATGACTAAAAAGATAGAACTCTGATGACTAAACCTGAACTTTGTCTCTTACCCAAATTTCTAACTAAGAATCTTAGGGAATCACTGCCTAACAAGGCCTCACCAAGAGGGTTTTATTACCCTATTGTTTTCCAACCTAACTCTGACATAACATCATATAACAAAGAAGGAAATCAAAGTATTATGGCCCTGAAAATCCATCTCTTGTGGATTACCAGACTCCCAGGGAGACTTGTAAGACCTGTGTCTATCCTCTCTGAAGTCTCCCTGGGGGTCTGGTAATCCATAAGAGAAGGCTTTTCACATAAAGGATGACCACATGAAGGACTTCATCTACATAACAAACCTAGAGTCTCACTCTTTGTCTCAACAAAACATTGTATCCCATGGTAAGAACTACACACTAATCAAGAAACCTTCACATATGCCTTTACCCTGCAAGCATCTATTTGGAAATGTCCCTCCTTCCTAGGTCAAACAAATGAAAACGCCACATTTATTAATTTATGGTTTCTTGTAACTTCTGCCTTCCTAAAATGTACATAATTAAACCTCTTTTTTCTCCTTCTCAGTGATTTCTGATAAGATGTCTGCTGTAATTCCTATCTTTGTTCCTCTGTATGGTATGCCTATGTAGTTTATCCTGGTGATTGTTTTTCATTTTGTTGTTTATCCTGTTTACCGGCTTCTTGGATCTGTGGTTTGGTATCTGTCATTAAATTTAGAAAGCTCCCAGTCATTTTTTTTTCAACTATTTCTTTTTTCCTATTCTTTCTGGCAGTCCAGCTATGCAAATGTTATACCTTTTGATATTGTCCACAGTTTTGGCATGACCAGTTAAAAAATTTTTAATTATTATTCTTTTTCTATTTGCATTTCAGCTTAGGAAGTTTTAATTAAAATATCTTCATGATCACTGATTTTTTTCTTTAGCTGTGTTAAGTCTACTGATTAGTCCATCAAAATCATACTTTATTTCTGTTATAGTTTTTTTATTTCTAGTATTTTTTTTTATTCTTTATATAGTTTCCATCTCTTTACTAACATTACCTACCTTATATTGAATGTTGCCTACTTTTTCCCCAGAGCCCTTAACATATTGATTATAGTTATTTTAAATTCCTTGACTAGTAACTATTGCATGTGTAATAATTACTACATATAAGTCACATCCGAGGCTGGCAATAATTTTTATATTTTAAAAATCAAAGTGCAGGACATTATACAGTAAGTCCTTTACATACAAACAAGTTCCATTTCAAGAGCTATTCATAAGTCCATTTGGTTCATAAGTCCAACAAAGTTAGCTAGGTATCAAGCTAACACAATCAACTATATAGTATTGTACTGTAATTGGTTCATAACACTTTTCACACAAATAATACATAAAAAACAAACACAAAAAATAAAGAAAACGGCAACCCCTTCAGGTCCCCTCCCACTGTGGGAGCTTCTCTGTCCTCTCAACAAATACTGCTTTCTCAAGAAAAAAAAATTGTAATCTTACAGTACAGTACCTGAAAGTATAGTACATCATTATTGCTTGGCACTCGTTCAAAAATTTAAAACATAGGATATATCTATACCTTTCACTTCTGGTTTAAAATGTTTTCCCTTTTTTTCTCCCTTCCAAATTTCTTGATTAAAAGAAAGTGCCAACTTTTAGGTTTTATTATTCCTCACAAAGAAAGAGTTACACAAGTCCTTCAGAAATATTGAGAAATACTTAAATCATAAAACATATTTGTTTAGTAACTACTGGCAACATAGACGAAGACTTGAACTCTTTCTTTCTTTTTTCTTCTTTTAAGCAGAGTAGTTTATTTAGCAAAAGCAAGAAGTAACAGTGCACTCAAAGAGAGGAATAGACTGAGCTAAGAGCAGTTCAAGAGCCAAGACTTGAACTTTTTCCGATTATTATTGTTATATTAACAATATTCAATCTCCTCACAAATTACTTAGCAAGATATGTCTTTAAACTCTTGACTGTGGGCAATATTTTTTATATACCTTTATATTATCCAGGAGCTTCTTAGTGGAGGTGTTGGGCAAACCATGTGGATCTGTGCTGTTTACCATGGCTATTATTGTAAGGTTCAGACATATGCGCTGGGCCGTCATTATAACATTACAGCATAGCAGGAAAAAAGACAATCCATAGCGAAAGGAAAAAAAATCTGGAATTAGAAATTTCAAACAGAAAATATCAACTGTTAATAGAGGTGAGATCCCAGCTGGGTGTGGTAGTGCGCGCCTGTAGTTCCAGCTCCTTGGAAGGCTGAGGCAGAAGGATCACCAGAGCCCAGCAGGTCGAGGCTGCGGTGGCCAGGAGCAGCCACTGCACTCCAGTCTGGGTGACAGAGTGAGACTCCAACTCAAAAAAAAACAATAGAGGTGAGATCAAAACATAGTTTATAAGAGTCATTCAGAAAATTTGGAGCCTTAGATATTGCTTAACATTTTATTGCACTTAATGACCTTTGGAAAATTACTATACAATAGGAAAATGCATGACTGATACAATTATCCCATATCCCCTTAAAATGCAATCTCAACTAAAATGTTCAGAAAATTAAGTCAGTTTTCCAAGTATTTTGACTCTATTTTTAAAAGATCACTTACAAATACTCTAGGTTACTCTTGGAATTTAGTCCCCTCAATAGTGATAAAGATATCTTCTCCCAAGGAAACTGCTTCTTTTTCCAAACTTATAAGAATACTCTGGTTGAAGAACTCATACTGCACATTGGAAGCAAAAATTGCATTTGGGAAATGTAATTACTTATTGAAGTAATGAAACATCTATTTGCAAAACCTATAACAGCCTGTAATAGCTTGCTTGACATAAGTAACTCTATTTTGCAACAGATCTTCCATCTTAACCTAGAAATGACCCCCTTATGTAACCTTCCCATAATCACACCACACCCCCACATTCCTATCCACTTGGTGATTGGAAACTCCCTAGTTGTGCAAATCCTGTAACCATATGTACGTACCCCTTCATAATCAAATATATTGCCAAGAAATATTAATCAAATTATACAGCTTACATAATTTCCACCTTTATATACCCCCTACTCTCTCTGTTTGGGGCCAAGAGTTCTTTGGACACTAGTACCCACTTTAACTTCTGATTGCTTATGACGTTGGCCCCTTTCCATTCTTTGTGTCCTTGCTGTGCTCTTTGCTACAGTGCTTGCTTCTGCTACACCTCAAGATTGACATTTAGGCTATAAACTTTTATTAGCCTTTGCTTATCTTTTTGTAATTGGAGGTCTGCTTCTCATCAGGTGCCTCCTGTGATTTACAGATTTTTAACAGTGTGGGGTCTAAGGCCTCCAAGCCTACAAATCCCCTGGACTGTATTTTAAGGAACTTCTGTGTCAGGTTCACAGAGAATTATGGAGTACGTCTCTCAAAGGGCAAGCTCCAGATCCTCTGTGAAATCAATTGGTAATGTTGGATGACCCTCTACAGGGTCTCTGGATGTCACTTGGGTTAAATTTATTTTGTATGTTCTGTTTATGGTCATAATTCTGTTTTCTGGCTTCAGAGCTCTGATTTTGATTTTTTTTTTTTTAGTTTTCTCTAAGTTTGTTTTTGTCTTTCTTTCTCCCTTTTCCATTGGTATTGCTTATACAGTTCAGCCAGTTCTAACTAAAAATGTAAATATCATTTAAACCTGTACAGCTTTTATTGAACTACCAATTTGAACAAAGTTTAGCCATGCAAGCTCATTCCAATTTTGTCAGAAATATAATTTAAATTTGGATATCTTAAAAATAATAATAAACTTGTTGCTGTTTTGTGGCTGAAATTTAAAGATAAAGTTATTAAATCTAGATTTGTTTAATTATGTTTACATGTATACCTGTTATATGTTTTGTCCAGCATGCTACCAAATTGGCTTTCAAGTAAAGGAGTACTCATAAAATGCATATGACTTTAATGATTAATAATAATATTTTAAAAATCTTTAAAACTGTCAACATACATTTCATCAAATGTTATAAAATTACAAGCTTAGCCAAGACCAGGGTAATCTCTATTTATATAAATGCTTTTGTTATAAGTGTGACTAATTTAAAATTGTTGGTTCTAAAACCTCTAAACCTGAATTATCAGTAAAATGCTAAAAACAGATTGACCAGGAAATAGTTTTCATAAGTAATTAAACCAGCTGCTATAAAAAAATATATAAGAATAAAACAATGCTTATGGGTAAACTCTTCATGTGATTTTTTTTTTTAAAAATCTCAAAATTATTTTAAATGTCCATTAAGTGTCTGAGTTACTTTCAATTTAAAAAATGAGCTATAATATGGAAAAATAGAGGGACAACAGAGTCCAAGCATGTCATCATCAATGGTATGTAAAAATCAAGATAAGTATTGCAAAGGAGAATTTATAAAGAAAAAAATCTTGGTATACAATCACGTTAGTTATATTTTTTCCTCCTGTTCTAACTGCTGTTATGACTTAAAAGACAGTGCAAATTTGCTAACAGCCTTTTGTAATTGCTAACAATTAATTATAATTTTAATTTATTTTTCCACCCAAACTTGCAAATGCTCTAATAAATTTTATTTCCAACTTTACCATGTATCAACACATTAATGTTAAATAACACCACTATTTGTTATATCAGGCTTGCTAAAGTTGTATTTTATAAACAAAAGAACAAATTATCTGTTGTGCCTAATTAGCACCATCTTATAAAACAGGTAAAGCTTTAAATGCTAAACACCTTCCATGACATGGTAAGATTTAAAAGCTGGCCTACGCCTAGTACATCTGCCAAATAGATAAGGTACTGGCTACTCTATGTGAGCATAGTGAAAAGGAGAACTGATCATTCTCACCTAGCTGCTGCATTGCGGTTCTAGTTGTAAGATGTGGACAATTTGTGCCTTGCAACTTAAACTACAATTTAGTAATTTTTAAAGGTTTTTAACAACTTTGCCATTCATAATTAGAAATAAGTAGGGACATATCATTGCACATCCATGTGGTTTATTCACTCCAAAGGGCTTTGCATCAGACTGTCACAAACAGAGAAATGGTTAAAAAGTTCCATATGTATAGCCTATTAAAAATGAACTTTTAAGATTTTTTTTAGCCAAAATAAAACAGTGCCAACATGGAGGTGAGCAGAAACCAGAGGACCAAAGAGGCACCCCAATTGGCAGTCACAATTAGCAACCAAAACTCCAAGTGACCATCAAAGACATGGTAAAAACAAACCTGCCAAGGGGATGGTGTCCATTGTTCACGGATATAGCCCGTGGGGACACTGGAAACATAGTTGCCCCAAAGAGGCCTAACTTCCTGGACCTTGTCTGCTGTACAGGCCAATAAGCCATTGAGAAGCAGGTGCACTTGGCTCACAAATAATGGCCACTTATGGAGGCCTGCAAACCTGATAAACTGCCTGGCACTGGCTCACCATCACCCCAACAACCCCCCCAGGTAAACCAAGGCACTGGAAACCAAATTAATTTTTTTTTGAGTTGGAGTCTCACTCTGTCACCCAGACTGGAGTGCAGTGGCCGCTCTTGGCCACCACAGCCTCGACCTGCTGGGCTCCGGAGATCCTTCCACCTCAGCCTTCCAAGTAGCTGGACCTACAGGCGTGGGCCACCATACCCCACTGATTTTTGATTTATTGTAGAGATGAGGTCTCGCCAAGTTGGCTAGGTGGATCTCAAACCCACGAGCTCAGACAATCCACTCACCTCAGTCTCCCAAAGTGCTGGGATTACAGGCTGAGCCACCGAGCCTGGCCCAAATTAATTTTTAATTTAACACAGGTGCCAGCCTTTTGGTCCTGGCCATCCATGTTGAAATCATATAGTTTTATCCAAAAGAATTTTACCCTCTACACATCAAAGAGGAAAGAGATAAACTTGGGACTGCTAGGACAAAAGTATGGTCCAGATATAAAGGTAGTAACATACTTATCTAAACCATTGGACAATATAACAAAAGGGTGACTATCTTGCCTTCGGACCCTAGCAGCAACTGCCATACTAACTTAGGAAACTAATAAAAATACTTATAGACAACATATTAATGTGCACATTTTTGTTCTATAATAAAATAACTGGTTATCTAAAAAATAATAAAAGGACTGTATTTCCTTAATAAAGTACTACTATAGATAATTTACAAAAAATATATTTCAACTTACATTGGTAAATTAAAGGCTTTAGATGGAATTACTTTCACTTATCCAGTATTGTTTCTGGGTCAATGGCCTTTTTCATCATTGTTTGCCTAATAATTTTTGCCTGTGCTCTCACTTGGTATTTTATTAAATCCAAATAATATTCAGTCAAGGTCTCACTGTTTCCTATACGTGCCCTTGGAAATACATAAGAAGGGGACATTTCTACAGCCCATCTCAGCAGGAAGCAATTACAGAAGACTGATCTTTGCCCTGGTTCCCAGAATCATAAAAATATTTCGAAGAGCAGAAATGGGAAATAAAAGGACAGACCAAGAAGGAGAAGCCATTTTTAATTTGCTCCTAAATCTTACCACAATAATAAAAATAATGACTGTGTCCTAGAAAAATAAATACTCTAGGTAAAAAATAACTTTGTCTTTTTTTTAAAAAAAACTCAGACTTCTCAAGTATAACCCTTATTAACCCATTCCAATGTACCGCTTCCTTTAAAAAATTACCAATCAGTCTCTGTTAAAATATTTCCAGTCTTTCCAACAGGTCCAGGTAGGGGTCCACTCCAACGTCCAACTTGTCTGGCCGACTCCATCTGCCACGCCTTGTCATCCATTCCAGCCTGGGGACTTGGTCTTCGGCAAAAAGCTCCAGAAAAAAGGACTAACCCCTGCCTGGAAGGGACCCTTCATCATCATCTTCAACACCCCAACAGCACCCAAGGTTGGCAGAATACCATCTGAATTCAAAAAGCCAAAAACAATGATGTTGCTCTACCAGCCTGCTCAACTAGCTAGCTGGACAACAGTCAGAGATTCTAAAAACTCTCTCAAAATCACCTTCCAAGCCTGCCGTCCTGTTTCAACTGCACCACAGGCTGACCAATCAACACACAACTAAAATGTGAGATTCCAGCTGCCTGGAATAGATTGTTTTTTCTGGTTAATAATTCCCTGAATGTATTGTTATCACCCTTAACCTTCGCCTTATTTATCCCAATTACCCTAGCTTTAGGCATAGCATTGGCAGTCACAGACTGGTCATGTGGCAAAAAGTCCCTGTTAATGCTATCTTATCTCCTATGTGTAGAATGTGTTACTGCACTACTGTGCTCACAATAAATTTAACTTAGTTTATTTTACCTGGAGAGTCTAAAGATACTCTCTACTCTTTCTCCCTAACCTCTTTCACAACAGGAGAGGTCCTAGCTATCCAAAACTGGACCCACGGTTCACCTCCGGTCCAGTTTAAGGTAAACCTTCCTGACCTGCTACAAACAGAAAAAGAATGTCTATCTGGAAACCTGTATGGTAGACAAAACCCTTACTACACTGAATCATGTATACAGAGGGCAACTCCCAATTATGTAAGGGAAGTAGACTTTTATCTCTGCCCCAGTAACCCCACTGACTGTAGTTGTAATTGGGAAAATGACTTCTTTTACCCAGACTGGATATGTGTCAACATTGCAACTTATAGTGGGGGTCCGAATAACACATCTAAAATCACCCTTTGATCAAATGCCAGCCCAGAACAGCCTCTATACATAAAGGTTACTAATCCTCTCCATTCTTCCTGGAGTACAGGAAATACCGGGGGTATACGACTTTACATGAAGAATTATAACCATGGTGCCTTATTCACTATTCCACGGTGCACATTTACCTACAAAGCCATGGCCAAGCCAATAGGGCCATTGGCAGAGCTGAAAAATCCTTTCTTTGGTTACCACCAGTCTCTGTCTCAGCCTCTACTGTCTGCCAACCAAGTCACTACCCTGGGTTCACCTCAACAGTTCCTGAGTTCATCTCCACCGCTTCCAGAATTGGCCTGCCAACCCCCTAGTCCTTTTCCTATGTTAACTAATATGTACCATCTGCTTAATGCCACTATGCCCCAGTTTGGAAAGGATGAACAATGTGGTTCTCCTTAAAACCAAGACTCCCATATTATGTGGGCCTAGGAGTTGAAACTCCTATCAAAAGCAATGCAGACAAAAGTAAATGTTCTCCAGAAATTGTTCACATTACTCTAGGTGATGTAACTGGTAAAGCCTCCTGTCTTATAACTCCAGGTTTCAATCTAAAAACTTCTCCATTCTCTGATATTTGTAACTTATCCCTCACCCTAACCATGGCTGAATCCATGGCCTACAAGGCCCCTGCCAACACCTGGTTAGCTAGTTCTACAGGCCTTACAAAATGTGTTACTACCAAAAGGGTTAATTAGTCAGTCTACTTTATATATTCCTGTTCATGTGCTACCTCAGGCTTATGCTTATAGCGGTCCTGAAGGAGCTCTTCTACTCAATCCCCCAGTCTTCCAACTGCTCGTTCAAAATGCACCGTTCCCTTATTAGTACCTGCCTTAGTTGGGCTAAGTGTAGCAGAAACAGTTGCAATCAGCACCACTGCTCTGGTTCGTGGAGCACTGGGCCTATCTAACCTTGCCCAAGAAATTGATGCTGACCTAGGTAACCTAAAATTTGGCATGGCCCAACTCCATAAACAGGTAAAATCCCTGGCTGAAGTTATCCTCCAAAATCGTAAAGGCCTAGACTTACTTTTTCTATCCCAGAGGGGACTCTGTGTAACCCTTGGAAAAGCTTGTTGTTTCTATGCCAACAGAGCAGGAGTTGTTAAAAACACCCTCCAAAGGGTCTGAAAAAATTTGGACAAATGACAAAAAAAGTAAAATAAAATAAATCCTGGATCCAATCCTTGTTCGATTAGAACCCATGGCTAACAACTCTTGTTACTGGTCTAGTTGGACCCCTCGTACTTCTCCTCCTAGGTTTGCTCATAGGGCCCTGCATAATAAACTGAATTATTCTTCTTGTCGAACAATGAATCAATTCTATAAAACTTATGTATATGAGACCCCAGTATAATAACATACTTATGATGGATGAGTCAACACATTGACTCATGAGGAATTAAAAGGGGGGAATGAAATATCTATCTGCAAAACCTGTAACAACCTGTAATAGCTTGCTTGACAGAAGTAACTCCATTTTGTAACAGATCTTTCATCTTAACCTAGAAATAACCCCCTTATGTGACCTTCCTGTAATCACACTGCATACCCACATTCCTGTCCCCTCCGTGCTTGGAAACTCCCTAGTTGCACAAATCCTGTAACCATCCATACCCCTTTATAATAGAATGTATTGCCAAGAAATATTAATCAAACTGTACAGCTTATGTAATTTCTGCCTTTATATACCCCCTACTCACTCCATTTGGGGCTAAGAGTTCTTTGGACACTAGTCCACTCTCGGTCACCAGCATCAATAAAGGGCTCATAATTTGACCCACTCTGCATTTTGGTGGCTCCTTTCTCACTATCCGGTTATAAGAGTCATATCAAGCTAGAGTAATCAGTTGGTGTGAAACCAAGCAAGTTAATCAGTGAAAAAAGTAGGAAGTCCAGAAACAGAGATACATATATGGTCAAATATTTTTGAATGAATGTTCTAATGATAAAGACACCCTCTAATGTCTGTCCATATCGTCACAGCTCCTAGAGAAGGGCATGGCAAGGGCACAAATACTCCTGTACATTCCTGAACAATATTCCTGAGAGCTAATAAAAGGTGCACTTTCCCTTATCTCCTATGCATTCCCAGTAAGTAGCTTCAGGGGATCCTTGACTTCCCTGTAGTCTACGCCCGATCGCTGAAAGATGCAAATCTCCTTTTACTCCTTTTTTTGAGTGGTTATAAGTTTGAATAATACAGTATCAATGTAATCATAAGCCTTGTGAATTACATAACTCTTGTATCAATGTAATCATAAGTTTTGTGATTTGTATAACTTTTGCATAATGCATGATGTCTTAGGCCATTTACTCTATGGCAAACTTGATTAATGCTTCTGCCAGGCCCTACTGATAAAAGCTATGAGATACTTCTGATACCTGGCACCAGGAAGTCTGAACCAACAAATGTCACTATTGATAAATGTGGCTGAAACTCAAGTTCTATACAATGGTCTGCTGGTCAAGTGGCTAATTTATAGGTACTAACAAATCTGGACTATAAAAGTGAACTATAAAAGCCTAGAGGGTAAGCAGGACCATTTTAGAAAGACCTCGAGTCTGGCTCTGCTCCCTGGATTCAAACTCAGAAATAAACTTCTTTCTACCAGTTCCCTGCCCCTTTGATTTATTGGTATCAAGAGGAGCAGCTGAGCGTTACTCAGACCATAACATGGATGCAATTCAATGGAGGAGGATAAAGTATTTTTCAATAAATGGCATTTTTCAAAAGAAGTATAAATGTTTGTCTACAAAAAGGCATCTACAGAAATGTTTATAGTAACTTTATTTAAAAGAGCAGAATGTTTGGAAAGGATGAACAAATGTGGTATTCTATTACAGTGCATATTAGTAATAAAATGAAAAAACTGATGATATACTCAACAGTCTGGTTAAATCTGGATGAATTGCAACAAAAAAATTCTCAGGTAAAGTTGCTAGACACCACAGAGTATATACTCTAGGAATTTTCATGAAGTTCTAAGAAAAGACAAAGTTGATCAATATGGTCCACTCCATTTCCAAAACCAGCAATGTCTTTGCTCTGTCTCTGACCTCTAGACCCATATTTGAATGGCTTATGCTATTAGACCATTGCCACCTGCATAACTTCCCTATTTACAATCAACTAATTTATTATAATTTTATAATAATATCTGTAAAACCTCTCCAAGTAGTATCTAGCTTACTGTTTGCCTAAATAACAGGGAGAAAGTGTGTATATACCAGAATCGGGAATCTTGAGGGATAATCTTAGAATTCTGCACACCACAGTACAGTCTTCATTACTGCCCCCCAAAATTCTTGTTTACCCCACATCCAAAACACATTCACCCATCCCAAGCTCCCAAATCCCTCATCTTATTACATTATCAGATCACATTTTAAAACCTCATCAAAATGTCAATGGCACAAATTTCAAACTCTCATTATCTAAAACAGGGTCAGATGAGTCTTCTAGCAGCAATCCATCCTAGAATATAATTTCTTTCTCTGGACTTGGGAACCTAAAGTGACCCTAACTCTCTCACTGTATAATGATGGAACCAGCATAAGATAAAATTACAAACATTTTCATCTCAAAAGGGAAAAGATAGAAGAGAAAAGATTAATTAATCCATAAATGTTTTGAAGTTCAGTCAGACAAATGTTGAATTTCTTATGAGGTCTGGAGATAATCCTTGTGGCTATGGGCTCTATCCTGTGTTTATGGTTCCACCCAAGATTATAACTGGAAACAGAAATGTTGGGAGTCATCTTAGAATGAATTCTATTTACTGTGATCCATAGTTAATTAAGAGTTTTTATTGTGAATTGATGTTAAATTCATAAAGAGATCTTTCTGTATCTCTTGAGATAATCATACAGTTTCTCTCTTTCAATTAATTTGTATAGAATAACATGTATATATTTTCTTCCTTATTTTTATTTTATTTTATTTTAGAGTTGTGAGGTACAAGTGAGGATTTGCTGTATAAATAGGTTGAATGCAGGCAGGTGAAGTTTGGGCTTCTAGCTGGCCCTTGCTCCAGAGGACCAGATACCCATTGTGTTGCCATGTTCCCCCTTCCCTCCTCCCTTCCTCCTTCCCCTGGCAGTGCCCAACAACTGCTGATCCCACCCTTGTGCTGATATGACTAGTGTTCAGAGTCCACTTATGAGTTAGAATATGCAGTATTCAGCTGTTTCTGTGATAGTTCAATTAGTATGATGGTCTCCAACTGCATCCAAATTATTGCTTTTGTAACTTTTTTTGTAACTGCTTTATGATTTTGTTCTTCTTTATGGCTGCATAATATTCCATCATGTACATGTACCACATTTTCTTTATCTAGTTTATGGGTGTGTGGGTTGATTCCACGGTTTTGCTATTGCAAAGCATGGCAATAAACATGCGTGCATAGGCATCTTTTTTGTAGAGCAATTTATGTTCCTCTAGGTATATTCCCAGGAGTGAGATTACTGGATCATATGGAAGCTCAATTTTTAGTTCTTTGAGAAATCACCACACTGTTTTCCATAGAAGTTGAAGTAGTTTACATTCCCACCAACAGTGTAGCAGCATCCCCTTTTCTCTCCAGCTGCACTAGCACCTGTTGTGGATGATAGCCATCCTTACTGGAGTTATGTGGTATCTCACTGTAGTTTTGATTTGCCTTTCTCTGATGATTAGTGAGGCTGAGCATTTTTTCATGTGTCTGTTGGCTACTTGTATGTCATCCTTTGAGAAGTGTTTGCTCATTTCCTTTGCCCATTTTTTAATTGGGTTTTTTTTAAATTATTATTATTTTCTTTCCTTTCAGTTCATGAGTTCCTAATAGATCCTGGATGCTAGGTCTTTGTCAGATGCATAGCTTGCAGATATTTTTTCCCATTCTGTAGGTTGTCTCTATTAACTTGATGGTTTATTTTGCTGTGCAAAAGCTTTTCAGTTTGATAAGGTCCCACCTGTCTATCTTAGCTTTTATCACATTGGTTTTGGGGGACTTGGTCATGAATTCATTGCCTACTCTGATATCCAGAAGGGCATCTCCTATGCTTTCTTCTAGGATTCTTATAGTTTGAGGTTTTTTCACTTAACTCTTTGATCCATTTTGAGTTATTTTTTAAAAATACGGTGATTCTTCAGATGATTCTTCTGCATGTGGCTAGCCGGTTTTCCCTGCACCATTTGCTAAATATGGTTTTTTTTTTCCCCACTGATGATTACTGATGATTTTGCAAAGATGAGTTGGTTGAGGGACCATGTTTTTATTTCCAGACTCTCTGTCCTGGTCCATTGGTCTATGGGCCTATTCTCATACCAGTACCATGCTGACTTGGTTACTGTAGTCTTGTAATAAAGTTTAAAGTCTGAAAGTGTGGTACCTCTAGCACTGTTCCTTTTTCTGAGGACTGCTTTAGTTATTTGTGCTCTTTTATGCTTCCATATGAATTTCTGTATTGCAGTTTCTAGGTCTGTGAAAAATGATGTTGGCAATTTGATGGTTTTTGCGTTGAATCTGTATATTGCCTTGGATAGGATAGACATCTTGACCATACTGATTCTTCCAATCCATGAGCATAGGATGTTTTTCTACTTGTTTGTATCATCCTTGATTTCTTTGAGCAGCAATTTGTAGTTCTCATTATAAATGTCCTTTTAGATGGATGCAAAGATATTTCATTTTGTTTTGGTTATTATAAGTGGGATTGTCTTTTTTATTTGATTATCAGCCTGCTTGTTGGTGTATAGAAATGCAGGCTTTTACAGGTTGATTTTGTAACCTGAGACATTACTAAAGTCATTTATCAGGGTAAGGAGGCTTTTGACAGACTCTCCAAGGTTTTCTAGGTACAAAATTATACCATCTGCAAAGAGGGATAACTTAACTTCCTGCTTTCCTCTCTGGATTCATGATTCCCTTCTCTTGCCTGATTGCTCTGGCTAGGATTTCCAGTACTATGTTGAATAGGAGGGGCAAGTGTGGGCATCTTTGCCTTGTTCCAGTTCTTAGGGTGAATGCTTCCAGGTTCTGCCCATTAAGCAAAATGTTGGCTGCAGGTTTGTCATATACAGCTCTTATCATTTTAAGGAATGTTCCTTCTATGCCTAGGTGTTCAAGGGTTTTTATCAGGAAGGAATTTTTTCAAATTTTTTTTTCTGTGTCTATTGAGATAATCATGTGGTCTTGGTTTTAGAACTGTTAATGTGCTGAATTACGGTCTTGCAAATGTTGAGTCAGCCATGCATCCCAGGAACGAAGCCCACCTAGTTGTGGTGGGTATCCTTGAAATGTGTTGTTGGATCCAATTTGCTAGAATCTTGTTGAGAATTTTTGCATCTATGTTTATCAGAGAAATTGGCCTGTAATTCTCTTTCCTTGTTAGGTCTTTGTCAGTTTGAGATATCAGTATGATACTGGTTTTATAAAATTAGCTAAGGAAATTTCCTTCCATCTTAATGGCCTGGAATACTTTCAATAAGATTGGTATCAGCTCTTCTTTCTATATCTTATAGAACTTAGCTGAGAAGCCATCTGGTTCAGGACTTTTTTTTGGCAGGGAGGTTTCTTATAACTGAGTCAATATCCTAGATTTTTATTGGTCTGTTTAGGGTTTCAATTTCTTCTTGTTTCAATCTTGGTAGGTTGTGTGATACCAAGAGATCCTCCATTTGCTTTAGATTTTCTAGTTTATTTGCATACAGATGTTCACAGTAATATCTGATAATCTTTTAAATTTCTTCAGGGTCAGTTGTGACAGTGACTTTTTCCTTTCTAAAGGTGTGTTTATTCAGATTTTCTCTTTTTTAAAAAAATCAATCCGGTTAGGGGGCTGTTAATCTTATCCTCTCAAAGAACCAACTTTTGTTTATCCATTCTATGACATTTTTGTCTTCTATATCCTGCAATTGTGACTTTATCTTGGTAATCTGGATTTTTCTACTGAAATTAGGATTTAAATGTTCTTGTCTTTCCAGCTCCCTTAGGTGTAACATTAGGCTGTTTACTTGTGATCTCTCTATTTTCTTGATGTGTGTGTACAGTGCTATAAATTTCCCTCCCATCACTGTTTTCATGGCATCCCAGATGTGTCTTCATCTATTTTCAGGAATCTTTTTATTTCTGTCTTGATTTCTGTGTTGACCCAAAAGTCATTTAGCACCATGTTGTTTAATATCTTTGTGTGTCTGGGGGTGATCTTGTTGACAGCAACATTTATTTTTATTCCACTGTAATCTGAGGAGATCCTTGGCATTATTTCAACCTTTTGAAATTTGTTCATGCTTGATTCATGCCCAATAGTGTGATCAATCTTAGAGTATGTTCTATATGATAATGAGTAGAATATATGCTCTGTAGTTGAGTGGAATGTTCTGCAGGTGTCTATTAAATCCATTTGGTCAAGAGTCAAGTTAATGTTCTTGATCTCCTTGTTGTTGTTTTTTTGTTTTGTTTTGTTTTGTTTTTTACCCTGATGATCTGAATAGGGTTGTAAGCAGGGTATTGAATTCTCTATGATTTTGTGAGTTTCTATGTCCTCTCTTCATTTACTCAGCAATTGTTTTATAAAACGAGTTGCGCTGGGCTCGGTGGCTCAGCCTGTAATCCTGTGCCTTTGGGAGGCTAAGGTAAGTGGATTGCCTGAGCCCGCAGGTTCGAGACCCACCTGGGCAGCGAGACCTAATCTCTACAATAAATCAAAAAATCAGCTGGGTGTGGTAGCGCATGCCTGTAATTCCAGCTACTGGGAAGGCTGAGGTGGAAGGATCGCTGGAGCCCAGCAGGTCAAGGCTGCGGTGGCCGGGAGCGGACACTGCACTCCAGTCTGGGCGACAGAGTGAGACTCCAACTCAAAAAAAAACCAGTTGCTCCTGCATTTGGTGCATATATATTTAAAATGTATATTTCTTGTTGGTGAATTGAGCCTGTTATCATTATGCAGTGTCCTTCTGTGTAATTTTTAATTTTTATTGGTTTGAAGTCTGTTTTGTCTAATATCAGAATAGCTGCCTTTGTACTTTTTGTTTTCCATTTTCCTGGAAGGTCATTTTCCAGTCTTTTATCTTGAGCCTGTAGGTGTTCTTTGCAGTGAGATAGGTTTCCTGATGGCAGGAGACTGTCAGATCATGTTTTTTTATCCAATTTGCTACTCTATGCCTTTTTAGTGATGCATTCAATTCATTCACATTCATGTTGATTATTGATATGTGAGATTTTTTTCCTGTCATAAATCTCTTAGGGGCTGCTTTGCTTCTTTTTTTATTTTGTTTTTTCAATACATGTATTTTTAGTTTTGTGAATGATCTGTATGCTCTGTTAGCTCTGTGCTTGTCTTTACTTTTGTGATGGGTGTGACTGTTCTTTTGTTTCTGTGTTCAAAGTCTTCTTAAGCATCTTCTGGAGAAGTGGTCTAGCAGTAGTAGATTTTCTTAGGGATTGGATGTCTGGGAAGGATTTTAATTCTCTATACTAATGAAGCTTAGCTTGGTAATGTAGGAAATTCTTGACTGGGATTGCTTATCTTTAAGAATGTTAAAGAGCTGGGCTCGGTGGCTCAGCCTGTAATCCCGTGCCTTTGGGAGGCTGAGGTGAGTGGATTGCCTGAGCCCGTGGATTTGAGATCCGCCTGGGCAGCGAGACCTCATCTCTACAATAAATCAAAAAATCAGCCGGGCTTGGTAGCACGCGCCTGTAATTCCGGCTACTCGGAAGGTTGAGGTGGAAGGATCGCCGGAGCCCAGCAGGTCGAGGCTGCGGTGGCCGGGAGCGGCCACTGCACTCCAGTCTGGGTGACAGAGTGAGACTCCAACTCAAAAAAAAAAAAAAATGAGGAATAACCTTTAGCTATACTGTTAACGGAAAAAAAATAATATTTGATAAATATTTGGTTAGTTTTCTGGACTGAACTTTAATTGTAAAAATATAAGAATATTAGATAAAATATATTTTAAAATAAATGATTTCATTAAAGGCATGGGTGATCTAGCAGGAAAGATAAAATACTCAGGCTAAAGGCTTAGTGAAGATGGGCCCCTCTAAACATAAGCTGAGCATTAAAGACAGATTTTCTTTTGTGGACTTTGACCTTGGGATTTTGGACTTCCCAGGTCCTGAAGAAAACAGAAGTTAAGTACCAAAGACTTAGCAATGTGAAACCTAGTAATGGACCCTCCTCCAAATGTCTGGATGCCAAAGACTTACTGGGTTAATGAAGGATAAATGACACTCACCTCCCTCCCCCACCTTGTCTGGTTACAACCTAAAAAGTTTGTCCTGTGTGAGTGAACCTTAGAGCGGAGCAGAAGGGAAAATAAGATTGCCCTTGAAAAATTTAGTTATTAGCCAGCTTTTCCTTTGATTTGCAAACTAAACTCGTGTCTTTGGTTCATCTGAAAAATATTTCAAGCCACATACACATACTGAGGATGGCTTGTTCTAAACCTTTTAAAACACAGCTCTCAAATACAAAAGAGAAGTGAATGGAACTGGAAGTCTAACAGAAACTTTGTGAAAACCTCTGGAAGAGGAAAAAAACAAATCTATAGATGGTGAAGTAAAGCAATCCTCACCTTGTGCAGAGTAAGGGGTCAATGACTTGGTCATTTAGGAGTGACCAGTCAAGTTTTGCTCATTTCTGTTCTCCACATTGCTCTAAGAAGTCCATTAGCTATGCCTCAATAAGTCTTGAGTTAAAAAGAAAACCAGAGGGAATTTTTAAGTGCTTAAGACTGAGTAACAGTAAGAATACTACGTGTCAAACTTCCAGACAGAGCAAAATGTGCATCTATGAATAAATTAATCAGAAAATAAGGAAGAACTAAAAAGTTGGAAACTAAACAAATTAACAAACCCAAAGAATCTAAAAGGAAGTAAAAGCTAACTAAGCATAAGGGCAGAAGCCCATGATATATAGAAAAAATATATGTATATATAAATTTGAACACAGATAAAATGGACAATTTGAAAAATAAAAATAATTAAATATTAAAATTGATACAAGAAAAATGTAATTTAATAAACCAGAAATCTTTACATAAATTGAAAGTATATAATCTCTTTTCATCCCCTATTCTAGGATTCTGTCCCCCATAACATGAGCATAACTCCAAGCCAATAGCAGTAATTTCTTATTGTCTTCACCCTCCCCTGCCTAAAATAAACAGCTTCTCCCAAAAAATGTCCAGTAAACATACAACTGTTGATACAAGAATGCAATAGCTCAAGAACATTCATCCTTCCTCACTCTCTTTTACAGATTTATCTCCTTCTCCTTGAAATGGAATCAAAATAATTCATTTTTTTCTGATATTTTTCATCAAATAATAAACTGACAAGTGTATCAGAATGAAAATAACGTGTGAACAAAAGGGTACATGGAATATTTTTATTGAGAGATTTTCTGATGGAAAATCATAGCAGGATTGGTTTTTCCACCTCCATTCCTAAAATTTCTAAGGCTCTTTCAGTGTTTCACAGGAAAATTTCACGTCATCTGTGATGTCATACTTAAGGAGAAAGCTTGTATAATGGAACTGAAAAAAAGTGTTACCTTTCTTGGGAAGTACCTGGCTATCCATTTGCATACAGAGCTGAAGTTGCTTCTCTTCTTGCTGAAGGATTTAGTCTGCATCCACTGTGAGTTCAAAAAAACTGATGTTAGTATAATGTAGGGAGGTTACTAACCAAATATCACCCAGTACTACTCCCTGATTTAAAACCTTTGTCAAAGGGAAACACTCCATCATACCACTGCCCATTCAACTTCATTACGTGCTTCCTTGAAAATTTCATTTTTGTGATTGTTTTTGTTGATTAAAAACACATCAAAAAAGCCGGGCTCGGTAGCTCAGCCTGTAATCCCGCGCCTTTGGGAGGCTGAGGTGAGTGAATTGCCTGAGCCTGCGGGTTCGAGACCCGCCTGAGCAGCGAGACCTCGTCTCTACAATAAATCAAAAAATCAGCCGGGCATGGTAGTGCATGCCTGTAATTCTGGCTACTTGGAAGGCTGAGGCAGAAGGATCACCGGAGCCCAGCAGGTCGAGGCTGCGGTGGCTGGGAGCGGCCCCTGCAATCCAGTCTGGGTGACCGAGTAAGACTCCAACTCAGAAAAACAAACAAACAAACGAAAAAAACACACAAAAACCTGAAAACTACAGAAAATAAAATGTGCCAACCCAGAATTACCCAGTGATATTATCACTCCAAAGTGAAAGAGAAATAAACACTACTAACCAAACAAAAATTGAAGGAATTCATGACTGGTAGTCCTGCCCTACAAGGAACATTAAAAGAAGTCCTTCAGGCAGGAGTAGATTGCTAAAGGTGGAAACTTTGGCAGTAAAAAAAAAGTAAGAATGTCAGCCAAGGACTGAGTAAAGGTAAACTAAATTATTTTTTGTCTGTGTCTTATAGAGCTGAAAGATAACAATCTTTTTTGTTATTAATATCCCCAACTCAAGCAGAGACAGATCATTCTTCACACCCCACTCACACCCTACCCTGTATCTTCAGCTTCTATGGATAGTGCAATCATGCTGCCAAGTCTGTATTTTATGCCAGAAATCTCAGCAAAGTGAAGGAATCAGAATGATGTAGTCTCACATCAGGCTAACTTTTACAATTAGAATTCAGCACAACATGCCCTGGTCAACCTCAACACTGAGGTTTCATCATATCAGTTTATATGACAACAGGTATCCAAAAGACACCTACATCCTATGACTGGATTTGCAAAATATTTTTGAATGAGCAGTTTATCAACCACCATTATCACCCACTGGAACCTCTTCTGGGGTGGCTGTTTATTTCAATATACACACATACCACATCATACACATACAATGCACAGAATACACAGACAAACCACCCAGACATACATACCACAAACACATACACAACATAAACACACAGCACAAACCTTTCTCATGTTCTCCACAGATAAACTCCACACGCATACAAACCAAACATACAAACAAGATACAATACCACCATATGCAATACATATCTACAAACTACAAACACCACACACACTAACCAGACACAGACACAAACCACAGGAACATGCACACCATATACGCACAGTGCACAACAGGCATCACAGACACAGCACACCACTTAGAGCTGCACAAGCATTTACAACATACAACATATACTTCTCTTCCTTGTGTCCTTGTGGACAAATGTCCATTTCACTCTCATTTCTAAAAATATGTTCTTTTTTTCTTTCCCTTGTGAAAAATCTCAGAAGATAAGCATATCCGCCCCCTCCACTTTTCCATGTTGCTAAATACATTCAATAAGATCTTTACCAGAGAAGTGCCCCTCTGGACAATTAATTGGCTGATTGTTATTTCATATAATAAGCAGCTCAAAAGAATAAGACTAACCTGATTTTGGATAAAAAGTGATTCTTTCTTTCTTTCACCTTGAAGACTTTTCTCTGAACATTACACAGAATTGAATTCCTCAAATTTACCAATTTTAGCTCCATAAATCCTTCACCAAATCCTTTGGCATCACTATGTCAGTGTTAAAGCTTAATTTTTAACCCTACCCTTTTCTTTAATCTTCAGAAGAGGCATGTAGGTCAAAATCATCCAATGGACTAGAAAACTTCTGGAATCTGCCAGTAATTTTATGGTAATCAACAGACACCCTTAGTCTCTCTCCCTGCCTAAGAAGTAGAATTTACCTGCCAGAAGTGCTCCCAAGATTCCTCTATTCAGGTTAGCTCTGGGTGTGTGATACTTTTCTCACAGAAATGCTGTGGCTTTCTAAGTGGCCCATAAATGCCCTGTTAATTTTTTCCCTCAATCTCTTTTCTTCCTTTCTCCCTTCCTTCTTTCCTCTATCTCTTTCTCCTTCCCTCTCTCCCTCCCTTCCTTCCTTCCTTTTTCTCCCTCCCTCCCTCACGTCCTTTTTTTATTTTCTTCCTTCTCTTTCCCTTCCTCCTTCTTTCTATCCTTCCTTCCTTTCCTTTCTCCCCTCTTCCTCTCTTCTTCTCTTTTCCCTCCCCTTCACATCCCTTTCTCTCAAGGGTCACATCTACTTAACATTTAGCATTCTCAGAAAGAGGTATATTTCTTGAGACATGTCCTTTGAATGTTTTGATCTCTTCCATGGCACTTCGTGGAATTACTCTGTAAGTTCTGGTTCAACCAACTGGCTACACTGGAAGCACTTTTAACTCTTAGAAGAAATCAGTGAAAAATGCCTATGCCTTGAATCAGTGATCTTGCACTATAGATAATTTATTACATACTTAACAAGAATTTTTGCTTTTTAAATATGCTTTTTCAATGTCCATAAAATGTTTGGCGTAGAGCAGATGCTCTGTAATTTGAATCAGTTATTCTCTCTAAAGAAATGGTATAAATCATTAAGTTCTTTGCCCGAGAGACTTTGATGCCCTGTTATTCAGTTTGATTTTTTTTTTTTTTTTTGTCAGAAGTCCAGGTTCTGCAGGATGTTCTTTCAGAATGTTTATATTGTCAGATCTGTTTGTTTTGGCCATTTCTCCCCACTTGAGGAAGAGGCATTTTAGTGACTGGAAGTCCCGGGTCAGCAGTTGTTCAATGTCCACATTTTAAGTAAACAACACTCCTACCTGGCGTCAGTGTTCCAAGTTCTGAGTACTGATTACCTAAAAGAGAACCATCTTTCTGTTTGATGGCCACAAAACTTTTTGTTGTCCTATGAGATTGTTTAAAATTGCTTCTTCTGGATTCTGTGTTTTACTTATTAAGTTTCTGAAGTTAGCATTTTATTTTTTAAACATACCCCAAAAATAGAACAATCTAAAATAAAAGCGTAACAGTCTATTAACCAGTTTTAACAATGATCATTAGTTGGTCATTTGAGCTTCCATAGCCAATGGTTATTTCCGGTTGCATTTTAAAGTCTCAGTCATTATGTCATTTCTTCTATAAAAAGTTCAGGGTGACTATCTAATTCATTAGAACTTTTAAAAACATACTTGGATGCCATCAGCATATTTGGTAAATAAACAATAACCATTAAACCATTAACCTCATCTGATATCCAACCATTATAATTTTCCCAGTTGCTTCAAAATGATCTCCTTTATACTTGCTTGATTTAAGTGAGAATCTAAATAGTATCCCTATAATGGCACTTAACTGTTAGAGATTTCATGTCTCTTTTATTTTGTAATAGTCCTCTCTCACATTATTTATTAGCTATTACTTAAAACAGCAACAACAAAACAGGATGCAGAATATCTCTCATAACTGATTAGGCTAATTGTTTTCCGATGGTCATTTGATATGTCTTTATTCTCTTACATCCTGTAAACTGTTAGGTATGTATAGAGGTTTGGTTAGATTTAGAATCCTCACAGAAAATTAATTTACATTGAGGTAATTAGAGTAGACCATAATTCAATTTGACTGCTGTCCTTACAAAATCAGGAAATTCGAACACAGAAACAGATGTGTACAGAAGAAAGAGGATGTGAAGACTCATAGAGAAGGTCTTTTAGAAGCCAAGGAACATCTGAGGCTGCCAGAAGATAAAAGATAAGCATAGAACATATTGCTCTTCACAGCCCTTAGAAGGAACAGTTCCTCGACTGGGCTCGGTGGCTCAGCCTGTAATCCCATGCTTTGGGAGGCCGAGGTGAGTGAATTGCCTGAGCCCACGGGTTCAAGATCTGCCTGGGCAACTTGACGAGACCTCATCTCTACAATAAATCAAAAATCAGCCGGGTGTGGTAGCGTACACCTGTAATTCCGGCTACTCAGAAGGATGAGGCGGAAGGATCGCTGGAGCCCAGCAGGTCAAGGCTATAGCAGCCACCGCACTCCAGTCTGGGCGACAGAGTGAGACTCCAACTCAAAAAAAGAGAAGGAACAGTTCCTGTAAATTTCTCAATTTTGGACTTCTAGAACTGTAGACAATAAAGTACTGTTATTAACACCACCCAGTTTGTGGCACTTTGTTAGAGCAGCCCAGAAAACTAAAGCACATGCCCAGTTGATTATTCCACTGTCACTGCTAACTCAATATGTCCCAAAGTCAGACCATTCTCTTCCCCCTGGAAAGCTCTAATCTTCCTGTATTCTCTGGCTTTGTTGTTCAGACCACTCTCTATCCAGTCTCTCAGGTTAGAGACCAGAACACCTTGACTCCTTCCCTCTTCTTTGCATCCATCTAATAAAATACCGTCATCTTCCAATTTTACCTTAAAAGGTTCTTCATGTCTCTCTTCTCATCATCTCAACTCTCCTTGCTTTAGCTTATTCCTCAGGACTGCTGTTCAGACCACTACACAGATGGTTATTTAATTAGTCTTCCTGATTCTTGTATTAGGCCAGAGTGTTCTATCTAGAGATACAATCTGCCCAGTCAGTGCTGCTATGATCCATACCTCATTCCTTGTAGGATACACCTCAAACTTAACCTAACATGACAAACAAGACTTCCATATTCTGACCACACCCACTTCCGCAAACACATCTTCTATCATCTCCTAACTTAATATACAAGCAGGTGAGTCCTTTCAAAATCCACCCTGCTTTTGTTTTCATGCTCTTGTACAAGTGGTGCTCCCATGTAAGAAATTTTGCCATAACTCTCCCCATTAAAAATTTAACTCAGGGCCAGGTGTGGTGGCTCAAGCCTGTAATCCCAGCACTTTGGGAAGCCAAGGTGAGAGGATTGCCTGAGCCACGGTCTCGAACCAGCCTGGGCAACTTGGCAAGACCCCATCTCTATAATAAATCAAAAAATTAACCAGGTGTGGTATCATGCGTCTGTAGTTCCGGTTACTTGGAAGGCTGAAGCAGAAGGATTGCCTGAGTCCAGCGGATCAATGCTGGGGTGGTCATGAACATGCCACTGCACTCAGCCTGGGTGACAGAGTAAGAATCCAACTCAAAAAAAAAATAAATTAAATAAATAAATAAATAAATAAAAATTTAACTTGGAATTACTTGCTGTAGGAGTTATCCCTGTGTCCTTCAGCTAGGGATTAGAACCCCTTATCTAGTCTCCCATAATGCCCTACATGTTCCTCTGCCATTATGCCTAAGACTGTATACTGATATTGATTATTGGACCTGTCCTCTACATTAGAATGGAGAACAGTAACTATGTCTCATTTACTCCAGCATCCCAAGATCCCAGATTCTAGACCATAACAAGATCTTAGTAATTGTTGTTGAGTTTGTTCAGGCTTGGCCCTCTATATCCTCACTCTGATTTTTCACTCAGAACTTTGTCTATCATATAGACAATAGTCTATATTGTCTATATGAAATGATTTGATGTCTAATCTCTATTCTATGTGGTAGAAGTCAGCATGGGGGTCAATCCAGAACATGGTCCAGAACCCTCTGAACATGCTCTGACCCACTGACACAAATTATCATTTGACAAAAGTACTAATGCATTCATATTTTGAGCTTTATATATGATTTAACTAATGAAATAGTTGAATCCCAGAAGAAGAAAGTCTTAAGAATCCTCTTCCTTTTCAACGTCTTATAAAAGAAATTATTCTAAGGTGCTTTAGGTTCAACTTAAAAGCAGGAAAAAAATGTTATGATGTCCTAATGTCATAAGGTTACACCCTCAAGCTACTGAAACTTAAATGTCATTTTTAAAAACCAGCAAAATTCACGATTAGCTCTGAACATGAACAACTTTAGTTATATAAATATTCACATCTGTAAGGATTCGGTTTACCATAGGCAAATTGCATTGCAGAAATTACACCCAGTATTGTCTGTCATTAAGGAAAATTCTGAGGTTTGAAAAGCACAAACTCACCAAAGACAAAAAAGACATAAAGCCATCCTGTGGTCTGGCAGAGGAGACCACTGACAAGGAGAACAATGAAAGACCCTAGAAATGACCCTGAACAGAAGATACAAGGACATTCTGGATGAGAAAGCCAGACCTGAAACTCTGTCTGCTTCCTACAAAACTGAGTTGTGCAGTCATTGAAGGTATAAGTTTCAAGCCAGACAACCTAGGTTCAAATCCTGATCCTTCACTCAGTTGTTATGTGATCATGGGCAAGTTATTAGTCTATTTGTGTCTCAAATTTTTCATGTGCAAAATGGAAATAACTCTATATAGCTGATTCATAAGATTGTTCTGAGGCTAAAATGAAACCAATATGTATCAAACATAAGAATGGTTGGTCCATAGAAAGCATTCAGTTATGATCAAGAAAGATAATATAGAGTGGTAATATAGAGCAAGAACTATGAATATAGAATAATTTGGATATAATGTTTTGGCTCTGTTCACAGACCTCTGCTGAGTACTCTTGGATAGGGCATATAAGGTGGGAGTAGGATATCAATTACCTGATCCAGCAATGGTGGTGAGTTGACTCCTTTCCAGGGAAGGAGCCCATGTGATCCAAATTAAATACTGACCTGTTAATACCATAACCCGAGGAGGAGGGATTTCATTCTTGGATATCTGAGATCATTCAGAAACTTATTTTTCATTTATACTTGGAAAATATCTTGATGCCTGAGCTATACCTTGGACAATCCAAAGTACAATGAGCAAGACCACTCCAGCATCATTTGGTAGTGGAATGAAGAGGGACAGGACTGAGGAAATCAACAAACCAGCACCACCCACATACCTGGCTCCAAATATTCCAGTAACATAGTTGCTAGGGCTGGGAGCCAGGAGTGAGCCATAGTTGAGGGAGCTAAGAATGATTCCCTAGATTTCAGGATGGCAGTCATATGTAGGGACCTAGACAACAGACACTCACTGTTTGTCTTTGGTTAAAGAGTTGACAGTTTTTATCTTGAAGACATAAGAGGTGGAATAAAAAATGGCATTTGTCTTTGTTTTTATCTTTTCTAAATTCTCTGATACATTAACTTCACTTTTTAAAAACCCTAAATATATGCCCCAGCACACTCCTTCTCCTCACCTTGCCACAATGAACTGACCAATTAAAACATAAAAGAGCCTGTGAAGTAAAGAAAGCCTATAAAATAGAAAGCATCACAGACAAGGTAATTAAAAAAAAAAAGCCATATGGAAGAAAGGAAAATAAAATAGATGTTAATCTTTGAAATATATTTTGTGGTGATTTTCATCACTGTAGGGGAAGAATTTGTGTTCACCAAATGGTAAAATCTGTTTCCTTCAATCTAACTTAGTCCCTGGTTATACTCACAGACACTAAGTAGGAACACAATTGCCTTAGATAATTGTTATATTCTTGTGCTGTTCCTGGCACATAGTATATGCTCAATACATATTTACTGGAAGGCTGAACTCAGTGGCTCAGCCTGTAATCCTAGCATTTTGGGAGGCCGAGGCGAGTGGATTGCCTGAGCCTACGGGTTCGAGACCAGCATGGGCAACCTGGCGAGACCTCGTCTCTACAATAAAATAAAAAATAACTGGGCATGGTAGGGCGCATCTGTAGTTCTGGCTACTCGGAAGGCCGAAGCTGAAGGATCACTGGAGCCCAGAAGGGTGACTCTGGGGTGGCTGTGAGCATGCGTGCCACTGTACTCCAATCTGGACAAAGGAGTGAGATTCCAACTCAAATATATATATATATTTACTGGAAAAATGAAACTCATTCTTATGAGATAACTGTTTAAGTCAAACTATTCAAGTCAAAGAAGGAATAAGTGTCTGGTTAAACTTACCAATGCCTTAAATTTCCTTAGAGATTCGTTCTAGTAGCCCTAGATGCCAATCGAGGGCCATTCTGGGGATGCATTGAGATGTCTGGTGTTTACCATAATTGAAATGGCAATGTTCAAGGTCATTTGTTATGTATAACTCGAAAAATTGCAGAGCTTCAAGAAGAGAGCCAGTCCATGTCACACTGAACAAAAGCCTGACAGGAGAAGAACACAAAAAGTCATAATCAGAATGATTTTCTCCTATCTTTCCTAAGTCTGGAAGAAGTAGAAGATTGGTATCTATCTGTAATGCAGAAATAGAGAGAGTAGATATTGCTCTATAGTGTGTGTGAACCTGTGTTCCCCTTGGGAGGGAATGGGGGAAAGTAGCTACCTCAGAAGCTTTGCTCAAGCAGAGTCTTGATGTATGTATGGAGTTGGTCACAACAAACATTAGGGAAAAGTTCTTCAGTCAGGGCTCTGGGTTGAGCCGCTGAGAATAAGAATGAAAAGAAATAGATTTAGAGAAAGAATTGCCTGAAAGTAGTGACTGATGAGATATGGATCATAAGAGAGAAAAAATTGTTGGAAATGACTTCCAAGGCCCCCGCTTGGGCAATGAGGATGGCTCCAGATGTCTTTTATAAATAGGGGACATGGATGAATTCCTTTTTTGGTATCTGAGAGAGATGAAACTTGAAAGGTAGGCAAGAGTAATACAACAGAAGTATTTAAGCTTCATCATAATAATATAATCAATGCTTCCAGAAAATTTGCCAGTGTTCCATAGGAACTCTGAGACTATCCCTATGATTTAGTCCAAACACATTAGTTTGACAACAGCAGGAAACATTCATTCTCTATCCCACTAGAGAAATTGCAGAGGTAAAATGTGATGCCTGCCTCAAGCTATGTAGGTGCCCTGCTTTCTGGTTTCTTAAAGGTAACAAATGCTCTTGGTGTGGACAGCACAGTTTCCTTTTGTGTAGTGATACCCTTGCTAAGTTTCAGGAGTTCTCAGACCTCACCGTTGGTTCAACTCCGAGAACTTTTAGTCAAAACCACCACACCCCTGCACCATACACAAAAATCTATATTGGAATTTTGATCAACATCATATTGATATGATGTTAAATTAAGAAAGACTGCTACATTAATTTTATTGTTTCTTAGCTAAGAAAACATGCCTACTCATGTGCAAGTATTTAAATATTTTACTCTTTTCCAAGATGGAATTTTATAGGCCCACACAAGTATTGTAAAATACCTTCATATTGATCCTGTAACTGAATTCTTTTTCCCGTCATTTTCATCAGTATCCCCCTATAGGTTTTAAACTAGTTAATTTTAACTAGTAAATAAAGACATGCTATGTACAAATAATATAAAAAATAGTTCATTGTATTTCCTGTTTACAATGCTTGTTTTATTCCCTTGAGTAATTTTATTAAATGGCATTTTCAAAACAATGTTTAAAAGGAATGATAGGAATGGGCACTTCTGTGTCTGAGTTTACTGAGAATGCTTCTGACTTCACACCATTAGGTATGCTGCTGCTATTTGTGTGACATGTACTCTGATTGTATTAAACTACTGCAATCCTGTTGTTAAATATTTTCATGAGAATACATGAGTTTTATCAAAGGTATTTCAATCCTGGAATAAGATATCTGGATTCCAATCCTAGATACTCTATTTAAAGCTGTGTGTTCTAGGGCCAACTACTGAGTCTCCGGGTCCCCAAATTTCACCTGCAAAACAGGAATAATAATAAAACTTACCTCAAGGCACAGTGATAACAATTGAATAAGTTCATGTAAGTTCATTATAATCATTATTACTAACAGTCAACTCTTCTTGTATTCTTAGAATAATCTCTTCTTATTCTTAATAGACTATTTTTAATGCAAAAACATGATTTATTTTACTAAGATTTTAGCTAGAATTTAGCATATATATTTGAGCTTAGTTTGTACTATGAGTGTGTTATTTTGGTTGTACTACTAGCCTTCTTAAAAAGAGAGTTAAGAGTTCCAGTAAGATGGTGATGGCATAGGTGGAAATGTGAGATTCTCCGAACGTGAGTTCCCAAAAAGACTCTTACTTTTCTTCCCCCACTCCCCTGTCCACTGCCAGCTGCACTGGTCTGAGGCTCAGGGACCTTCTGTTCTATGCAGGGCCGGATATTGCGGCCCCTGGCTGCTGCTGCTCCACTATACATGACTCCCGCCCACACGGGAGTCTCAGTCTTGGCTCTGTCCCTGGCTACATCGTCTCGCCCAGCACCCAGCACCAAGCTGCCAGTCACCCAGGGAGGCTCTGGGGGTCCGCCCCTCAGAGACACTGGTCCCATTTCTGGCTGAAGTACCCTGTGAGGGGCCCAGGGCCGCTCTTGCCACTCACCACCTGCCCTTTGGAGATTTGAAGCTCTGGAGCTCTGGGCCCACCCTGGCTGAGGCACTCAGCGCATGACCCTATGCTTGTGTAAGGGAACAGGATATCATAAGGAGGTGCTGATCGGAGGCTCTCAGCTCCAGAAGAGGGAACTCCCAACCCCTCCTCCACCCCAGCCCAATATAGTGGATCGCCCAGGGACCCAGACAAGCGGAGAGAAAAGATCCAGGAAAGTGAAGCTGCCATCTCGGCCATTCTCCAGGCAGAGATTTGCATTTCCCTGCCACCCATCAGCAGCCTCCACCTCAGTTCCTAAGGTAACATCACTAAACAGGAGACAAAACCCCTCCCCTACACAGAATCAGACAAAGGCAACTAAGCGTTGCAGACCTCCCAGGCAGCAGGTTAAAAAAACAAACCCAAGCTGCCAGTAAATCTAGCAGCCTGCAATGAAAACAAAGGGGAGAAGCTGGAGATCAGAGCTGAAGAGACTTTAGACACTCGGGAAAGATTCCAGAGCTAGTCTGATCTCTTATTTTGACTTTTGACTTTATCATTTTGACTCTTTGTTTTGCTCACTTTTGTTTGCTTTCTGACTTACACTATTGGTTTCATGATTTTATTGGTCTGTCTTTGTGTAGCTACCAGTATTCTTTAGGGAATTCTGCTTGCATTTTTTTTTCACTTCTCTCCAGGCTTGCATCTCTTTTTCACCTGTTAGTTGGTATGTATGTCTGTTTTCCCTCTCACTCTTCTCTCTTTCTAACTTCCCCCCCTTCCTCCATTATTTTCCTCTTTTGTACCTCCTATTGATCCAGGGACCAAACCTACATACCACTGAACAGACGAAGGCAGTGGGAAATAGGCTGCAGTGTGCTCATACACCTGTTAGTGGATGCTGGAATCAGCATATAGATTCTGAATCACAGCTTCCCCCTCAATTAAACCTCAAAACCACAAAAAGTACAGCCCACAGCCCACACTCTAACCTCAAAAGTGAATAAAGTCAGAGGACCCTCATAAGGAAGAACAGGAGATTGCACAAGCAAAACAAAAGCAACCACACCTTCCCTGAAAAACAGAATTAAAGAAGGGAAGGGAAAGGGGGAGAGAAAGAAAAATCTAATCAAATGAAGAAAAACCCAAAAAAGAATATGGGTCTTTCCCAGACCTCTGGGAGGGCAGACACTGAGAAAACTGACTTTGGAATGCAATGAAGAGCCACCAGAATGACTGGTCTCAAACTACAAACCTAGATATCAAGACATTAATGGAAAGATTAAAAAGAATTGAGGAGAGAAAAGAATAAACTAGGAAGGAGCTGATATCTGAGATAACAGTAATAAAGAATACTGTGAACGAAATAAATAGCAAACTGATAAGCATGGAAAGCAGAATTACCCAAGCAGAAGAAAGAATCTCAGAACTTGAGGACCAAAATACAGAACTAACCCAAACTCTTAAAAACACAGAAAACAAGCTCAAAAAGACAGAACAAAAACTTCAAGAGATAAGCAATTACTTCAAGAGACCGAACCTAAGAGTAATTGGCCTTCCTGAGGCAGAAAGAGAGACAGAGACCACACTGGAACAAACTTTCCATGAGATTATTCAAGAAAACTTCCCTTATCTAATCAGTGATGCAAAAATTCAAGCACAAGAGATTCAGAGAACCCCTGCAAGACAACAAATGAGAAGACCAACTCCTAGACACATAATAATTCACCTAAACAAAGTAGGCATAAAAGAAAAAATCCTAAAGGCAGCAAGAGAAAAAGGTCAGATCACCTACCATGGAAGAACAATTAGATAGCAGCAGATTTATCTACAGA